>NC_056743.1:880187505-880250005 GCF_019279795.1 Protopterus annectens | reverse complement strand
ATGAGTATGCTAAACAGCTTTATTTTCAAAAAAGACATTTCTCCTGACATTTATTCATTCTCTGCCTTCTGAGAGCTTTTAGATGTGATGTACAGATTTTGTGATTGTCTGCATATATAAAGATCAGTGAACCCTAGCAAACATGCTTAAATTGTTAAAAGGACAGTCACTGCCACGTCTGATCACTTGCTTTCAGTCTGTCATCTCTCTTTGGGTTGATAACCAATGGCGTGGAAGTCGTCACAGTGTAGTTAAATGACATGAGGGAGTTTTGTTTTTGGATAATTAGCTCATAGTGGCCCCTGCTGTAGGTGGCATTACTGGTACCAGTGGTGTGACCACAAGCTTCTTTGAAAAAATCAGGGATCATACTTAACTTTGAAAATCCTGAGTCCAGTCAGTTACATTTGCAGCTTTCAGAGGATGTAAGGCATGGTATCTATATTTATTCTTTCTGCTAGATTCAGGTTTTTCAAAGTATAGTTAGTCTTCCAGCATTTTTGGAAGCTGAGCGGAATGCCCAGTTGAGCCAGCCATGCAAGACTACATTTCAGAACCTTTCACTGAGTACTGTCTGCAGTCATAGTAGTAGTCATAGCAGCTGATGCAAAGTACTGTTTACAACTGCCTGATCTCAGACTCCCCCCTGGCCCATCTTGCTACTTCTGCAGTCTCTTTTTCCCTGGCCCTTTTCCTTCCCCATCCAAAAGTTACAAGCATTCACTAAAATAATGGTGTAGCCCACACTTCTGGGATTATGAGCAACCTTTTTAATAATTATTTCTGTCATTATTACTCATTTGATGCCAGGAAGCGGTATCCTGTTTCACAAGACAAACCTCAGGATGTCTGGAACCCACATGAAACTGGTTGGATTATGTTAGCTGATGAAACTCCAAACAGTTTTATTTGGTCTTTATTAGTATTAATTTTTCGTATCCATAGGAGCTGGCCACCATACAAACAACCGAACCAGTAGTCTTGTCTAACGGATCTTAGCAACTGTGCAAGTAGTATGTAAGTATTAGGCAGTGAGCCTAGAACAAAGTCTTTCATTAATGCTTTAGGCATTGAGCCTAGAATTTTTTTTTTTTTTTTAATGCTTGGCTTCCAGGACCTAGTAATGTACTTGATGATGGTCTCAGCAGAGCAACCATCTTGCTTCAGGATCATCTGTTAAATTAGTAAATGAACTGGTGCAAGGACTCTCCAACACAGCCCAGGCCAAGTAAGCAAGGATAGTCGACATAAGCATTTACAATAACAAACACCATAAAGCTTGAGTTGGAGTACATAAAAACAAGTATACATACATCATTTTTATAATACAAAACTGTTTTCATGATCCAGCAACATATTAAAAGTAGCAATTCACCAATCAGTGTTTTGGCATTAATATAGCAAGTTAACACTCTGGTATCCCACATTTTTATGGTGGTGTGCTATTGTATAGAAGCATAGTCTTCAGAGCAATACAGTGAAAAGGCATATTCATAGATTCATAGATAAGTACTAAGCTAACTGCCCTTGGGCCACATATTTGAGAATGTTTTTAGTAATAACTGTTTTGCAAGACTTGACACTTTAAGCAACCTGCAGAAGTTTAGTAATTAGAATGAGAAAGAACATCATCACTCAGTTTTTATATTGTAACTTCAAGATGTGTGACAATCATTCATGGATGTTTTTGTAGCCCCAGCAGTGCTAATTATACAAATAAAACAGCCAACAAAATAATCTAGTCTATCAGAGTGTCGCATCAAAACTAAGGCAGCTGCCTTTCAGGTCTTCATAATGTTCCTCCTGGAATCCCAAATAAATTTAAATGATTCAACGATCTTCTACCCATTCAGGTTAGTGAGTCTGTCTGTCTGTCTCAAGGCTTTTTTCTGAAAACAATTTCTTATGTATGTGTTAAATTATGCTTCTTGTTGACTTTGACTTTTTTCTTTTGTGTGCATTTTGCCCTGTTCTGCCTACTGTGTCCTTTTTTTCCCTAGTGAAATTCCTATTCCATTTTTTTCTGCAAGTTTCTTTAAATGCTCATTTTTTTATCCCACCTATATATCTTCCTTTCACAAAAAAGGTCAGGCTTATTTAGTTTCTCCCATATATCAATACCAAAGCCTTGTAACTGTTTACTGTGGTGATTCAGTCTTCTTGTGCGTTTGTCAGAGTTGCATGCCATACTCCACTGTGACCAGAAGAGGTCTTGATAAAATGACATTATCATCTTCTTCCAATCCCTAGGTCCTACCCCTCTAGATATACATCCCAGCATTCAATTTACCTAGTTACTGCTTTTATGTCTCTGTTTATTTAAGATGTTTGTAACAACACTGGAACCTTCTCTTGTTCTTGATTCTGTCAGTTTAACTCTTCCTGCACATTCTAGTTTTGGGATGTTGTCAACTTGATGCAGTAGCTCAAATTTACATGGGTTAAAGCTGGCACATTTTAGGCCAATTCCAATATTCTGATGTCCCTTTTAGCTCTTATCTTCCTAGCACCTACTACCTCCAGCCTCTTGTTATCTAGAGAATGATTTAATCAGTTTTTCAATCCCTTTGCAAGGTCATAAACATATTAAACAGTGCTGGTCCTTGGACCAACTCCTGCAGAACTCCATGATAGCTACTCCTCATTTTCTGTGACCTTCTGTTTTCATTTCTACATTCTAAGCCTATCCCAATAAATTGCTGTCTGTCCAGTTCATTAAGTTTTGCCGAGACTCACTGAAATATAGACAGATTATATATCCACAGCATTACATTTTACCATTTCCTGCTAAACCAGTCATAGACCTGGGTTATGTTAGTGTGACAGGATCTGCCTCCTATGAATCCATGCTGGAGCTCATTCAGCAGCCAATATTTCAAGAATCTTGTTAGCCTTGACATAACCTGCATAGGTTTACCTGCCAATGAAGTTGGTCTTGGTGATCTGTAGTTTCCTACACTGTACTTTGCCCTTGATAGTTGATACCACTATAACTTGTATCCATGCCATAGAAACTCATCTTCTATAAATGACCTGCCGAACTGTTCAAGTCAATGGATTTGTTCATAACAATTTTTAGAATTCCAAGTGAAGTTGTACCTGGTCCCTTTGTCTTATCACCCTTCAGACTCCTTATAGCTTTTTTGACCTACTCTGTGTGTATAACCTTGTCTCTACAACCTGTCCCTGTCGCTTGTCTACACTGCCAGATTGATAACTTCTCTTCTTCATTTCTGAATTCTGAAACTAAGTTTTTTCAAACTGCCTGTTTTCTGATGCACACACACACACACACACACACACACACACACACACACACACACACACACACATCTTGTTACTTCTGCAGTTTCCACACACCCTGGCCCCTTTTCTGCCCATAGAATATTTAAGAATGTTTTTCTTGGATTTAATGAATGTTGATAATTTTCCTTTTCCACTTAACCCTTTGCGAGCCTTTTTTTCACAATTTATTTGTAGCGCCTACATATCTTTCCCATTAGTCATCCCTTTAGTCTTCTTGTTTTTGTACCTTCTTTTTCCTTTATGAATATTCTCCCGTGTAGTGAACCAGATTGATTTTCTTCCTTTCATTTTTGACCAGATTGATTTTCTTCCTTTCATTTTTTTGTTTTTGTTGTTTTTTTTTCTTCTTAGGTAATTCTTTTTAATTTTTTTCCTTCTTTCTTTAAATTTCGTACATATTGATATTCTCATCAGCTGCTTCAGTATGTTGTCACGCTTTCATTTCCTTATATGAGAAGGCTGCAGTCTTTTCAGCATCTGTTCTTTAATCCCTACCCTTTATCTGTGGCAGCTCTCCAGATTTATTATCATTGTTAGCAAATAGAGCTTTTACCTTGAAATTTCTCACCTCAATATTTCTACAAAAATATAATTGAGGTAAGGATCACTGTTTTCTTAGTTGTGACTGTACGAAACTCCAGGATAACTCTACTTTCTTTACCCACGTTTGACACTAAAACACTCTAGTCAGCTTCTAGTATATTTACATTTCTCCATTATAGTCACCTTTTCCTTCCTGGCAATCCTGCCATTTCCTTGATCATCCATCTCATCATCCAGTGCAGTAGTATTTATTTGGCCTGTATGTTTATTAAAGTATTTCTTCTTTTGGTCCAGCTAACCTTACCGCTAGAAAGCATATAATGTGAAGTTGATGTTCTTCGTGTTTCACTGTTGCAGCCATTATATTTGGGTAATCCTGCTGGCAGGTTGCCCTCATTCGGCCTGAATTCCAAAGTCCTGGGTCCTGCGTCGGCCGCTGTCACCCCTTCCCTGATGTCAGGTCGTCAAGGGTATAAAAGATGCGGCCGACACCATTTTCTTTAGTCTTTCTTGCCGCGCGGTGCCCAATGCAGAAGCAGTTCACAAGTGCCGGTCGGCCGACTCCTGAGATTTTCAAATTTGAGTTTCAGATCCGAAGTCTTCTATAAAGCTAAGTACCCCGTTGGGGAAACTTTTTTTTCTTGCTCCAGACCGATGTCAGAAAAAGTTAATAATTGTATTTCTTGTGGGAAGCAAATACCTCATAAGAACTTTCATTCTTACTATATTCCTTGCCCTAGTCCCTGACCATAACGTTTCAAATTGTCTGTTTTGTGCTAAATTTAAACAACGCACTATTAAGCTTCGGTATGATTTTGCATTAAACTATTTTGGACGCAGGTTTAATTATTCAGAAATGTAGTCGGATAGCCATCCGACTACCGGAGTTCACAAAAAACGCAAAGAAAAAGATAGACAACCGAGGCCCAAAAACCAACGATGAAGCTTCTCCTAAGCCAGTCGCCGGTTCTCAGTGAGGCACTTTCACAACCCCTGACGCCTGCTACTTTAGAGTCGCAGGCCGCTACTGACTCCCACGTGGAGTCGGCTATGCCGCTGGAAACTCAAGGTATTGGAGCCTCGGACGCTATTCCTTCAGATGGGTCCAGAGCCGCTGAGCAGGCACCTGCTTCTGAGGGTGTATTCAGGCCTAAACATCTATACATTAAACCTACTTCAAAGGCAAAGACTAAAGCACCATGTGAAGTTGTTCGATCTCGCCGTTTGTTCTTACATACGGGTTCGGAGCTGATCCCTCGGCTCCAAGTGTCGGCCACATTCCAAGCTCTGCATCTAAGAGAAGCTCGAGACACAGTCCCTATTCCATGATCCTTTCCTGCTAACCCTCAGATCTAGTTTGCTGCTGCAACAGGTCTCGTCGTCGAGTGAGAGCTCGGGCCAGTATCCTCTTTTCTATGTAAAAAATTTCTTTATATTTCTAAAAAGTTAAAAATAATTAGAGATTTTTCTTAGTATTAGTTAGTAGTAGTGTGTGTGTGTGCACGTGTTGCTTTAAAATAGTGTTTAAAATATTGTTTAAGAATTTGTGGGAGCGGCTGCTCCTAGGCCTTAGGCCAATATCTTTCTGTCAGGGCTCTGTCAGATTTTTCTGTGTGAAGTACCTTTTTTCCTAGTTAACATCTTGTAAATTTTTACCTGTGTGTTTAGTCAGGTTAGTTATTGTGTATATATGTGTGTATATATATATATAT
Organism: Protopterus annectens; assembly: GCF_019279795.1. NCBI lineage: Eukaryota > Metazoa > Chordata > Ceratodontiformes > Protopteridae > Protopterus > Protopterus annectens. The sequence goes on along the minus strand of NC_056743.1, from coordinate 880,244,444 downwards.
ATATATATATATATATATATATATATATATATAGTTATATACATATTAGTATTACATACTGTATTTTTCTATTCAGAATATGTCAGAGAAAGCCAAGTCTGGTTTTAAACATTGCCAGTGTGGACAGAAAATGTCCATAATAGACAACCACGTTTCCTGCGTCTACTGTCTAGGCCCTCTCCATCTTCAGGAGGACTGCTCCATCTGCACTCGTTTAGTGGCAGAGTGATGATGGAAGGACGCTGGAAACTGATTGAGAGGGGTCTCCTGAAGCCGGAGTTTCAGGAGGCATTAGAGAAGGCAGACCAGTCATCAAAGTCTTCGAAGGGGTCGAAGTCTTCGAAGGTATCGGGGCCCAGGTCATCTGCTCCGAGTACCTCTGTTAAGATTCGGTCGCTGGCTCCACAGACCTTGGAGCCGAGCACCGAGCTGCTGCCTCGGGGCGAGGTCCAGGTCTTGGAGCCGGTGTCAGAGGTGCTTCCTTCATCGATCCTTTGCTTGGTGACCTCTTCGACCCGTTCCTCCAGAGCACTGTCAGACAACGATGTGGATTGAGTGGTGCAGAAGCTGATGGAGAACACGGCCTTATCCAAACTAATTGTGGTTTCGTCCCAAATGGTTTCGAAGCTTGAAGCCCTTCCTGTTCCATCCATAGATCCTCCTTCGAGACCCATCAAGTCATCGGAGCCGGGAGTCGAGGATCTGATGATTGTTGATCCCCCGGAGCCGAAGCCTTCTTTAGTGCTTTCGGCTCCACTGACCTCGACACCCTCGGTACCCATCGAGGGGTCTCTGAGCCGACAGTCTCTCCTCTGTTCCGGGGGGGAGAGTCGAACCAAAGTTTCGGTTCCGACTCTTCCCCTCGGTGCCTCGGCGCAGATTAGTTTGGCTCCGTCCTCTGGATCGGAGCCCATGGTTCCAGGCACGGGGAGTATACCGTCTTCTTCAGAACCGGTGGAGTCCTCAGCCCGGGGCTCCGGTGCCTTCAAGGCCATGAGGAAGGTTTTGTCTGGTAAGACGTTCACATCTTCAGATTCCTCTTCTCCCTCCCCGAAGGGTCCGCGTTCTGTCTCTGCACCACCGGTCCCCACCAAGCGTAGAGACCCAAAGCCTCAGTCATCCCCAGAGGGTGAACCCAGCTCCTCGGAAGCTTCACCAGATGTCCCCTCTGCTGACGTCCCGAGGAAGAGATTGTGCAAGAGGAGGCACCTTGATTCCCCACAGGAATCATTGACATCGGACACCGACTTGGATGAGTCAGAGGGGTCCTCATGGTCCTCCTCCGAGGATGTCTCGTTTGCCGACATCCTGGAAATTCTCAAACAGAGGGGTGACTGGCAGTCACTTGCCCCCACTGAGAACAAGTCGGTGTTGCTGAAGGCTTTTGGGGCTCAACCTTCCACCTCCTGGGTAACTCCTCCCTTCGACGAGTTAATGGATTTAATACCTCGAAGGGCATGGGAGTCCCCTGACATTTTGGAACCAGCCCCTCGGAGGCCCAATAATTACATCACTGCTCCCCAGGATAAAACATATCTCACCAAGAGAGCCCCAGTTGATGCTTTGGTGGTGGCGGCAGCCACCAAGAAAGAAATGTCTGAAGCATCTTCCTCTGTTCATCCTCCTAACAAAGACTCTAGGACGATGGACAGGTATAGAAAGCGCATTTTTAGTTCAGCGACTTTTTCCATGCGATCGCTGAACTACCTCACTCATTTTACCCGTCTTCAGAGAGATCTCCTCAAGGAATTGGGAGATACTCTACAGGGTACCACAGATGCTGCTATCTCAGACAAGGTGACAGCACAGCTCAATACCCTAAACTCTATCATTAACTCATCCATGCGGCTCATTTCATATGCAGCCGAAGGATCGAGTAGGGCTACAGCTTCAGCGATCACTCTGAGGAGACAATCCTGGATGCGCCTATGCTCCTTTGCGGAAGCCTTCAAGTCTTCCTTTGTTAATGCCCCTTTTGATGGCTCCTCCTTGTTTGGGCCCAAAGTGAAGGAGATGCTCACTAGGTGTGAGCAAGAAGGAAAGACCCTGTCTGCCATAGGGGTCCGTTTTTCCACCCCTTCTAGACCATACCCCAAAGGGCAAAGAGGTGGAAAAATGTGGTTCCGGAAGACTCTGGGAGCTTTCCAATCCACACCTAGTGAAACCCCCTCCAGAGGCATTAGGAGGGGGAAGGAATGGAAGATGCCGCCCAGGCGGCAGAGGGGGTCCGCAGAACCAGGGTGACAAGGATAGTGTCCCTGGGAAGCCCTTCCAGCACTCCTGAGGGGAGGCCCGGCTGTCCTACTCTGGAGGCAGTCGGGGGTTGCTTGGCTTTATACCCAGAGGCCTGGCTAAATCTCACTTCAGATTCCTGGGTAAAAAGCATAATAACCAGGGGATACAACATCCCTCTCTTAGACAATCCTCCCACCCAGAAAAGATTCCCAGATGTTCCACCCACTCTGCGGGATCAGGCACCATAGAAATACAAAGGCTGTTAGAAAAAAAGAGTCATCCAGCCAGTCCAGGCGGACCAAATAGGATCCGGAACTTACTCAAGGTTCTTTTTAGTTCCAAAGTAAACGGGGGACTGGAGGCCGATACTGGACCTCAGCAAACTCAATACCTTCGTGAAGAAGGAGAAATTCCGGATGGTCACGCTACAATTGATCCTTCCGTTTCTTCAAACGAACGATTGGATGTGCTCTATAGATCTCAAGGATGCGTACTACCACATAAAAATGGCCAGGCCATCCAGAGATCACCTGCACTTCTGGCTGGGAGGCAGTCATTTTCAGTTTTGAGCTCTGCCCTTTGGCCTCACCTCAGCCCCCAGGGTGTTCACCAAGTGCATGGCAGTAGTGGCGTCCCACCTGAGACGACTAGGATTCTGGGTGTTTCCATACTTGGACGACTGGCTCCTTACGCCACCACCAGGCATCACCTATTGCAAGCCAGGGACTATACAATCGATCTCTGTTCCCATTTAGACATAACGCTGAACTTCAAAAAATCTGCCTTGTCGCCCTCACAGCATATATCATTCATAGGAGTGGAATTGGACACTACCTTAACTCTGCTCAGGCTTCCCCAAACAAGAGTTTCAGCCTTGAGAGAACAGATTTCTACTCTTCTACAAAACAAGAGAGTCCCCGCTACACAGGTCTTGAAAGTTTTAGGCATGATGGCAGCTACTCTTATCGCGGTCCCCCTAGGGAGAATGCACATGAGGATCCTCCAGTGGCTACTCTTCGCACAGTGGTCTTACCAATGGCTACCGTTGTCACACAACATCCTGCTCACAGAGTCTTGCAAGTGGGATCTTCGATGGTGGATGAACAGCCACGAGCTTACAATAGGCCGCCCGTTCGTCCCCCCCCCCCCATAGCCACAGTGACCACGGACACTTCCCTGATAGGGTGGGGGGGACTATTTCAGGGAAGAACAGTTCAAGGCGAGTGGTCGAAAATGGAGTACAGTCTGCACATCAATGTCCTGGAGTTGAGAGCAGTGCTCCTGGCGTTGCAACACTTTCACGACTACTTACCTCCGGGAACAGTTGCAATTCAGATGGACAACATGTCAGTGGTCTGGTACATAAACAAGGAGGAACCAGGTCTTACCCCTTATGTAGAGAGACCCTGAGAATCTGGCAATGGGCTGTGTCCACCAGACGCTTTCTCATAGCAACGCACATCCCGGGGCCGTCCAACGTAATGGACAGATTGAGCACAGCCATCCTGTTGCCTCACGAGTGGTCCCTCAAAAATCAAGTGGCGGAAAGGATATTCCGCAGATGGGGCCAGCCTTGCTGCAACCTTTTTGCATCCCCCTTGAATACAAAAGGCAGAAGCTATTTTGCCCTACTTCCCCCTCCAGGGGGCGCCCCCAGGGACGCACTTGTGCACAATTGGCCCCCGGGTCTCCTATATGCCTTCCCTCCTGTTCCACTAATCCCAAAATTTCTGCAGAAAGCCAAAGGTCTGGAAAGGCCGATCATCTTGATAGCACCATTCTGGCCTCAACAAATCTGGTTCCCCTTCCTCCAAGCTCACCAAATAGAGGAACCTTGGACTCTGGACCCAGTGCCAGACCTTCTGACCCACTCGTCAGGAGTTCTTCACCCCTCTCTTTCATCCCTCAAATTGACAGCATGGCTGCTCCACTTCCCAGCTTAGCCAGGTCGGATCTTTTGTCTCCAGCAGTACAACATATTCTGATTTCTTCCCACAAATCCTCCACTAGAAAATTGTACAAGAGTAAGTGGAAACGTTTCACGTGTTGGGCCTCCAAACAAGATATAGATCCTTTGGTTGCTCCTATTCATAAGGTTCTAGATTTTCTGTCTACTCTTTTTCATCAGGGGGCTTCAACATCCACCATAAGGGTACAGCTGGCTGCCATATCTTATTTTCATGTGGGTGAAAGGGGCGCTACAATTATGTCTCTCAGACTTTGTAGAGCTTTCATGAAGGGAGCTTATCATCTCTGACCACCCATTCGAAGTCCGGTTTCTCCTTGGAATTTAAATCTGATGCTATCCCAACTCGTGTTATCACCCTTTGAACCAGCTTCGTCATGCCCACTTAAATATCTTTCCTGGAAAACCTTGTTTCTTGTTGCAATCACTTCAGCTCGCAGAGTCTCAGAGCTGCAGGCACTGTCAATTAGACCCCCGTATCTGATCTTTCACCCAGATAGGGTCACTTTATGTACTAATCCATCCTTTCTACCAAAAGTCTGCTCAGAATCTAATCTTAATCAGTCCATAGAACTTACCACTTTTTTCAGACACCATACCAATAAATTGGAATACATGCTACACAAATTGGACGTGCACAGACAGCTGAGATTTTATCTGGACAGAACAAAAGAATTCAGGAAATTGGATCAACTTTTTGTTTCTTATGCAGATAATAAGAAAGGACTTGCAGTAACAAAAATCATGTTATCCAAATGGCTTTTGGACTGCATAAACTTTGTTTATTCATCTTCCAATCCGTCTGTTCCGCTCAAAGCTAAAGCTCATTCTACTAGAGCTGTTTCTACTTCCTTAGCCCATGCTGCTCGCTTACCAATAGATACCATTTGTGCAGCGGCTACCTGGGCCATACCTCATACCTTTATTACTCATGACAAAGTGGACAGGGCTTCCTTTGGTTCCACTGTTCTCAGGAATGTTCTCCCGTGAGCCACCTGGGGTTTAGGGTGCTAGGGACACTACCCGTGTGTAAGAACAAATGGCGAGATCGAACAACTTCACTTAAAGAAGTTATGTTCTTACTATAACGTTCCATGTGAGTTGTTCATCTCGCCTTTGCTCTTACATTCCCACCCTCCTTCCCCCTCTGTGTTCTGGAAGAACAGGTACAACTGGTGGCTGGTTGTCTTTTCTCATGGTCCCCTTGGACTGCTTGTCTCTATGTATGCGTTCATATTTGGACATGTATAATATATGTGCTTATATCTGTCCTTACATTTTTGTGTATATACGTGTATATGTGTATTGATACGTGTGCATGTGTAGGTGGGTATGTCTTCTGGTGTCTGGTTTTCATAGCAAACTAGATCTGAGGGTTAGCAGGAGAGGATCATGGGATAGGGACTGTGCCTCGAGCTTCTCTTAGACGCAGAGCTTGGAATGTGGCCGACTCGGAGCTGAAGGATCGGCTCCGAACCCGTGTGTAAGAACAAAGGCGAGATGAACAACTCACATGGAACTTTATGGTAAGAACATAACTTATTTTTCAAAGACAAAGAAGCAAACCCAAGAGCCACATGGACAGGCCTCCATGCCCAAAAAGCAGATGCTCAAAATGGCCGAAGACTTGATTACCTTGATCAGGGTCTCCCATCCTCCTCCTGATAAGAGGCCTAGGCAAGAGACTGACTATGAATCTTCAGATCAGATTTCCATTTCTTCTGATTCCTCTTCTGATCAGGAATATTCTCTTCCTCCCTATGAGGATTCTGATGCTGAAGAATCTATACCTTCAGCTTCTCCTCCAGAGGACTATTCTTTTGGGGAAACCTTACATACCACGAGGGAGCATTTCCACTGGGAGAGCCAAGATTTTTCAGAATCTAAAAAGAGGCTCAAGGATTTCCTGTTACTACCCCAACACAAGCCACTAGCCATCCCTCCTGTGTTAGACATTGTAGATGATGTGTTTTCGGAGTCTAGTCTTACCCCTAACTCCTTACCCTCCAGCTCCTGTTAAGCCTGACAGATATTACAGGGTTTCTGACTCACATAAATTATTTTTTAAAAACCCTGCTGCAGACCCAGAAACTATTTCTCAGGGTCCCAAAGGAGTTAAGGCATCCACTGCAAAAAACCCTACCCCCTCTGACAGAGATTCTAGGGCACTGGATAGATGGGGAAAAAAGGTTTACACATCTGCTACCTTGGCTATAAGGACCTTAAACTGTCAGTTTCATATGCTCAAATATCAGCAACATGTCATGGCATTGCTTAAACAGAAAATGTTGTTAAACTCTGAATGTGCAGAAAACAAGGAAATGCAGGATTTATTGCATGCAGCTGAACAAGTTGGAAAGCATACTTTGCAATGTGGTTTTGATTCTTTAAAGGCCTCCTGCAGGGCCACAGTTACAGGTTCTGTAATTAGGAGGCATGCTTGGTTAAAGGAACAAAATCTGCCTGATCATGTTAAAATTAAATTATTAGATGCACCTTTACAGCATGATACTTTGTTTGGTGTTAAGGCAGAAGAAGTGTTAAAGAGAATGGAGGATAAAGCTAAATCTATGTAAACGGTCAAATATTTTTTACATGTACAGCCCACCTAGGTTTAGTAGACACTGGCCAACAAAGAGTTGGTCCTTTCCTTTGTCAGACAGACCTCAGAGGGGCAGAGCCAAACGCCCGAGAGGCAGATCTTAAGGCGCAAGGTTCATTTTGCTCAAAACAATGGGGGGCTTCTACCTCCAAAGTTGGAGAAGACAAATCACAACCGTTCAGGAAACAGTCCCAATGACTTCCCCCTGACTGCACCAAGCACGTATCTCTTGGCAGCCCCCTTGGGGGAAAATTAACACTTTTTTCTCAAAATTGGCACATTATAACCCAGGACAAGTGGGTCTTATCGTGTCACAAGGCTACAAGTTCCATTTCCATACCCTGCCACAGGCAAACGGCTGGCCAGATCTGCCAAAAAATCAATGGACAGAGGCACAAAAACAAGTTTCATCCCTCATGGACGTGGGGACTATTCATCTAGTAACAGAGCAAGAGCAGGGACAAGGATTTTACTCAAGACTGTTCTTGGTACCCAGAAAGGGCAAGGCCTGGAGGCCAGTACTGGACCTATATATTTTGAACACATTCCTGGATATACCAAAATTCAAGATGTTGACTTTGCAGCAGCTTCTGCCCATGCTGGGCAAGAGCGCTTGGCTTGTGACTTTAGACCTAAAAGAGGCATACCTGCATGTCCCAGTCAGACAAATATGCAGAAGATACCTCAGATTCAAAGCTGGCTCAATGCATTACCAATTCTCTGCACTGCCCTTTGGCTTATCTACTGTGCCCAGGGTCTTTACAAAGTGCCTGGCACCAGTACTTGCATTCTGCAGACAAAGAGGAATACAAATATATCCATACTTGGACGACTGTCTAATTCAAGCAGAGAAGAAGGACATTCTTCTACAGCATCTGGCATTTGTGAAAAGACTTCTAACATGCTTAGGGTACACAGTCAACTAAAAGAAATCAAAACTAGTACCCTCTCAAGAGATAATATTCCTGGGTGCAAGCTTAAATACAACTGCCCAGGTGGCTTATCTCGCGCCAGACAAACAAAGGCAGCTGACTACCTATTTCAAAATGCTGGCAACAAAGGCCCAGTTATCTGCAATAAAAATTCTGCAGGCTTTGGGCTTCATGGCATCCTGCATCCTACTAATTCCATATGCAAGACTGCATATGAGGAAACTTCAATGGTGCCTAAAAAGTGTTTGGACTCAACATTGCCACAGCCTGGAAACTATGATTACTCTCATTCCCTGCCTGTAACAGGAGTTTCGATGGTGGGCAAAGGCTTGTCACTAAAACAAGGGACAGCCATTCACATTACCCCCAGCCAGGCAAACACTAACAACGGATGCATCAGATTATGCCTGGGGGGCCCACATGGCAGGAAGATGCATTCAGGGCACATGGACCTCAAACCAAATGCAGCTACATATCAATCAAAAAGAGATGCTAGCAGTTCAAAATGCCCTGACAGCCTTCAAGGACCTACTTCATCCAGGACAACTACTGATAAAGACAGAAAACACCACTGTAATGTGGTATATAAACAAGCAGGGGGGCACTCATTCTTACCCTCTTTGCAGACTAGCCATGACGTTGCGGGACACAGCATTGACTTACCAAGTACACTTGCAGGCAGAATTCCTGCCAGGAAGGAAAAATACTCTGGCAGACGACCTAAGCAGAAACCTCATGGATCCCCACCAGTGGCACCTGGATCCCACAAGTCTTCAGCATGATAACAAGGAAATGGGGATGCCCAGACATAGATCTATTCGCCTTCCCTCACAACTACCAACTAAAAAGATTCTGCACAAGGATTTATCACAGACAAGCATGGAAAGTGGATGCCCTATCTTTCAGCTGGAAAAACCTATCTGTATACACATTTCCCCCTCTGCCTCTCCTCCCCAAGGTACTCCTAAAGGTCAGACAGGAGAAGCCAAGGATTATACTAATTGCCCCAGACTGTTCCCGCCAGTACTGGTATCCAGTACTAAGGAGCTTGTCTCAGTGCCCAGCTTGGACCTTACCTCAGATACCTCATCTACTGTCCCAGCAAAACAATCAGATCCTGCACAGCCAACTCAGGACTTTAAAACTGGCAGCATGGCGGATAATGTAGTCATATAAAACACACCTCTTAGTAAAGTTGTGATGGATGTCCTTTTGGAGGCCAGAAGGCCTAGTACTAGAAAACCTTATGCTGGAAAATGGAAGAGATTTTGTGCTTGGAACCAGGCACAAGGAACTGATACAGCTGTGCCAAATATTCCTCAGATTTTGCAATACTTAACTGAGATATTAGACAAAGGTCTATCTTTTTCATCTATTAAAATTCATGCCTCTGCCATTTCGGCAGATTACAATACAGAGTCACCAATCTTTTCTCATCCCTTACTAAAACAGTACCTCAGAGGAGCCAAAAACTTAAGGCCTCCAAGAAGATCACCAATGCCTGCATGGGACCTCAACTATGTGTTGGAAAAACTCACCCTGCCACCTTTTGAGCCAGTTGCTACGGCTGACATTAAGTTTTTATCTTGGAAAACAGCTCTGCTCCTAGCAATAACTTCTGCAAGACAAGTTTCAGAGCTTCAGGCACTTATGGCTGTGGAACCTTTTATCATTTTTTTATCCAGACAGGGTCTTTCTGAGGACAAACCCAATATTTATGCCTAAGGTGGTGTCCAGTGTGGCTCTTAACCAAACTATTCATCTGCCAAATTTTTATCCAAATCCACAGAACAAGGGGGAGATAATTCTGCATTCTCTGGACGTACACAGACAGCTTAGATTCTACTTGGACAGAATTAAGTTTTCCGAAACACAGAACAATTACTAGTGGCATATGTTGCAGGATCACAAGGAAAGGCGATCTCAAAGCAGACTATTTCAAAGTGGATAGGCCACTGCATTCGTTTCTGCTACTTACACCATGGCAAGCCAGTCCCTAAGGGCATTAGGCCACATTCAATCAGAGCTGCAGCCACGTCAGCAGCCTTTCTCAGGGGAGTACCAACCAAGGACATTTTAGAGGCTGCTACTTGGAGTTCAGTGCACACCTTTACCAAGCACTATCATCTGCCACTCTACTCTAAATCCAGGGCAGGCTTTGCCACTGCAGTTCTGCATGGGCTCATAGCCGCTCCTAATGCTGTTTAGCTCCAACCTCCCATCCATAGCGTTGGGACTCTACCCAAATGTAACGTCTGCAACAGTGAAACAAGAAGAACATAGTACAGTTGTGTACACTTACCATAAATGTAGATGTTCGAGTGTATTCACTGTTGCAGTCCAGGTTACCCACCCGCCATCCCCCTTTTCTTCTGATGGAACCAATCTTTCCTTCTCTGATTTATACAACCTATGTGGTGTATTTGCTTGTAGATGAAGGTAAAGTTTATATTGGTGCATGTATTTATATGTATATAAATTTTTGCTACCCTTTTAGGGTGCACCTGACATCTGGGGCAAGAAAAACTAAAGAAAATGGCGTTGGCCGCATCTTTTATACCCCTGATGACCTGAAGTCAGGGAAGGGGTGACAGCGGCTGACGCAGGACCCAGGACTTTGGAATTCAGGCCGACTGAGGGCATCCTGCCAGCAGGATTACCCAAATGTAATGACTGCAACAGTGAATACACTCGAACATCTACATTTACGGTAAGTGTGCACAACTGTACTTTCTATCTTGCCATTCATTCTTAGAGATGGGTTCGGAGCCGATCCTCTGCTCCGAGTCGGCCTACTACAAAGCTCGAGGTCTTCAGACAGCTCGAGGCCAAGTCTTCATCCCATGATGCACCTAGAGGTACCTCAGATCTAGTTTGCAGCTGCAGTAGATCGGAGGTTCCTCGCATAGCTTGGGCCAGTACAAAACTTTTTTTCTAAAAATGTATATAAATATTTTGATATTTCTCTCGTTAGACTTGGCTCTTATAGCTTATTGTGTAGATTCCCTTTCCGTGGTGTGCCTTTTTTCTTGACTATTTATTAGCTCTCTTGGTATCATATTTATTTTAGGCCTTGTTAAGACTTTACTGTAATTTAAATAGTAGTTGTGTGCCTTTGAATAGTGACTTTTTCTGTCACAGCTTTTGAATATATTTAGATATTTGGATATATAGATATTAGAGTGCTTAGATAAATAGTGTGTGTGTCTGTCTGTCGGTGTGTCTGTCGGTGTGTCTGTCTGTCGGTGTGTCTCTGTCTGTGTGTGTGTGTGTGTGTGTGTGTGTGTGTGTGTGTGTGTGTGTGTGTGTGTGTGTAAAACAGTATTTTTAGCCCATAGTTTTAAAGGGCTTATTTGATAGTTTTGGTTGTGTCTTGTTCTTTACAGTATTCTCTCTCGAGACTGTGTTCAAGTGTGTCTGACCAGGATAAGGATAAATACCCTAAATCAAGGTTTAAGAAATGTCCAAAAATGCGGACAGAAAATGTCGGTCACTGACAGCCATGTAAATAGTGTATACTGTTTGGGAGCATTGCACCTTCAGGAAAGTTGCTCCATTTGTCATTCCTTTTCTTCTAGGGTTCTTCAGGAGTGAAAGAGAAAGTTAATTGACAGAGGATTAGTCAAACCATCTTTTCAAGAAGCTTTGAGTGAGCAGGACAGGTCTAGCAAATCCTCAAAGTCTTCTAAGTCTTCTACTTCTTCTGAAGTAAAAAACATCTAAAAAAAACTGTCGATGTTTGATTCCACTGTCCTCAGAGATGAGCATCTTGTCCTTTCGGAGCCGGTCCCCGGTCCTGGAACTGGTATCCTAAGTGCCTAAATCTCCACTACTGCAATCTGTATCTCCTTTCCAATTTGGATGTGGATTGTGTAGTGCAGAAGCTTTTACAGGCACCGGCCTTTGCTAAATTTTTATCAGCTCCGATTTAACGGTTTCGGAACCGAAGACCCTTTTACCATCTACTACTTTTCCTCCTCTGAGCCATACCAGTCCTTTGGAGCTGGAGGAGTCTGACTTGATCGTTGAGCCTTCGGAGTCGAAGCCTGCTCCAGTGTCCTCGGCTCCACTTATTCTGTCCTAAGTGCCAATCGAGGAATCTACGAGCCAACACTCTCTGGTCGGGTCCAGGGAGGATAGTCAGACTGACTTGTCTGTTCTGACTCTGCCTCTCGGAGCTTTGGCTCGGATGAGCTTGGCTCCTATCTCTGGCTCGGAGCCCACTGTCCTGGTACTGGGGGTATCAATGGTTTCCTCGGATCTGTCGATCCCTTTTCATCGGAGCAGAGGTGCCTTTGAAGCCATGAGGAGAGTTATGTCTCCTAAGACATCTTCGACTTCAGGTCCAGCTACCTCCTCCCCAAAAGCACCTGTCTGCTTCTGCTTCACAGATCCTTGCTAAGCGTAGAGACAAAGAGCCTCAGGAAGCCCCGTTGGGTGGCCCCTGCTCTTCCAAGACCTCACCAGAATTTCCCACTGATGAGGTTCCCAGGAAGAGAATCTGTAAGAGGAAGCATTTAGATTCCCCACAGGAATCTCTCACATCCGATACCAACTTGGATGAATCAGAAGGGTCCACACGGTCCCCCTCTGAGGATGTCCCATTTGCTGAGATATTAGAAATCATTAAGCAGAGGGTTGACTGGCAGTCTACCAACCCTACTGAAGACGAGTCTGTTCTCCTGAAGACTTTCGGGTCTCAGCCCTCAACCTCTTTGGTGTCTCCGCCCTTTGATGAGCTTATGGAGCTGGTCTCATGAAGGGAGTGAGATTCTCCAGACACCATGGAGCCTGTCCCCATGAGGCCTAATAAATTTATTTCTGCCCCCCAGGAAAAATCTTTTCTTACCAAAAGAGTGCCACTTGATGCTATGGTGGTGGCAGCAGCCACCAAAAAGGAAATTTTGGAAACTTCTTCCTCTATCCATCCTCCTAACAGAGATTCTAGGAGCATGAATAAATACAGGAAGCGCACATACAGTTCAGCGACTTTTGCACTGCATTCACTCAACTGTCTCGCCTGTTTTACTAGACTGCAAAGAGATCTCCTAGAATAGCTTGGAGATGCTCGTCAGGGTACAGTAGCTGCAGGAGCCTCAGATAAAGTTGCCTCCCAGCTTGCTACCCTCAGTTCCATAGTAAACTCATCCATGTGCCTCATTTCATATGCAGCTAATGGAGCGAGCAGAGCAGCGGGTACAGGAATTGGTCTTAGGAGACACTCCTGGATGTGCTTGTGTTCCTTGGCGGAGCCCTTTGTCATCCTTTGTCAACACCCCTTTTGATGGCTCGTCCCTTTTCGGGACCAAAGTTAAGGAAACTTTGACCAGGTGTGAACAGGAAGGAATGACTCTGACTACCGTCAGATTCTGTTTTTCCACCCCTACCAGACCCTACCCCAAGGGTCAAAGGGGAGGAAAGATGTGGTTCCGTAAAGCCCAAGGAGCCTTTCAGGACACACCTGGTGAACCTCCCTCCAGGGGCAGAGGAGGGGGGAAATAATGGAAAACGCTGCCCTCGCAGCAGAGGGGGTCCGCAAAACCAGGACGACAGAGATCTGTTCTTTGGGAAGCACTACCAGTGCTCCAGAAAGGAGGCACGACTGTCCTACTCTGGAGGCATTCGGGGGTCGCTTATCTTTGTATTCAGACGCCTGGCTCAAAATAACAAACGACAACTGGGTACAAATGATCATTTCCAGATGATATTTCATTCCTTTCGCCACACCCCCTCCACTGACAAGAAAAATCCCAGACGTTCCACCCAGTTACAGGGAACAGGCAGCAGTAGAGGTCCAAACGTTGCTAAGAAAAAGAGTCATCCAACCAGTCCCAGCAGAACAGATAGGATCCAGAACTTACTTAAGATTCTTTTTAATTCCAAAAAAGACATGGGACTGGAGACCTATTTTGGACCTCAGCAGACTAAACAGATCTGTCAAGAAAGAGAAGTTCCGGATGGTCACGCTTCAGTCGATGCTTCCCTTTTTAGGGAAAGACAATTGGATGTGCTCGATAGAGCTTCAGGATGCATACTACCACATAAAAATGGACAGACCATCCAGGGATCATCTTCGCTTCCGGCTGGGAGCCAATCAATACCAGTTTCAAGCCCTGCCCTTTGGTTTCACTACAGCCCCCAGAGTGTTCACCAAATGTATGGCAGTGGTCACGGCTCACCTGAGACTTTTAGGATTCCAGGTGTTTCCATACCTAAATGATTGACTCCTCACCTCCACCACCAGGTATCAGCTCATATAAGCCAGGACACCACTCTTTCACTCTGCAGTCATCTGAGCATTACAGTAAACTCAGAAAAATCTGCCTTGTCGCCATCGCAACATAACGTTTTTATTGGAGCAGAATTGGACACCACCACCATCACTTTGAGACTTCCAGCAGAAAGAGTCTTAATACTCCATCAACAGGTCCACAATATCATATCCAAAAACAAGGCTCCAGCATCAGAAGTGCTAAAAGTGTTAGGCATAATGGCAGTTGCAATATTTGCCATACCTTTGGGTCGCATACACATGCGGATTCTGCAATGCTTGTTGTTCACTCAATGGTCTTACCAAGAGCTCCCAATGTCTCATCGTATAATGATCACAAACACATGCAAAAAGGATCTTCAGTGGTGGTTGACCTCTCTTCATGTTACGATAGGTTGTCCTTTTGTTCTCCCCCAACCAGTGGCCACAATGACCACGGCTGCTTCCCTGATAGGGTGTGGGGGGGGGCATTTTCAGGGAAGAACAGCCCAAGGCACATGGATTGATCAGGAGACACATCTGCATATCAATGTCCTGGAGGTGAGAGCAGTATTTTTAGCGTTGCAGTACTTCCAGGACTCTCTTCCTCTGGGAACAATTGCGATTCAGACGGACATTTCAGTGGTCTGGTACTTGAACAAACAAGGAGGAACCAGGTCCTACCCCTTTGTCATGAGGCCCTAAGAGTATGGCAATGGGCTACATCCACCCAGCACTTTTTGTTAGCAACGCACATCCCGGGGAAATCCAACGTGATAGCAGACAAGCTGAGCAGAGCAATTTTGTTGGCTCACGAGTGGTCCTTCAAGAAAGAAATAGCAGACAGGATATTACGCAGGTGGGGCCAGCCTTGCTGCGACTGTTTTGTCAACCACATGAACACTAAATGTAGAAGCTACTTTGCCTAGATTCCCCCTCCAGGAGAAGCCTCAAGGGACGCACTCATACACGATTGGCCTCCGGGTCTCCTCTATGCATTTCCACCTATTCCCTTGATACTCAAAGTACTATAGAAAGCAAAAGCCCTGGGAAGGGCTATCATTCTAATAGCCCCTCATTGGCCTCGTCAGATTTGGATGTTCTTTGTATTTCACTGTTGCAGTCATTACATTTGGGGTAATCTACTGGCAGGTTGCCCTCAGTCGGCCTGATTAACAAAGTCTTGGGTCCTGTGTTGGTTGCTGTCCATTCTTCCATGGCTTCAGGTCGTCAGGGGTATAAAACATGCAGCCAACTCCATTACATCAGTCTTTCTTGCTGCGCGGTGCCCGAAGCAAAAGCAGTTCGCAAGTGCCGGTCGGCCGACTCCTGAAATTTTCGTTTTCAAGTTTCAGAACCAAAGTCTTCAACTAAAAAGCTAAGTACCCAGTTGGAGAAACTTTTTCTTGCTCCTTACCGATGTCGGTAAAAGTTAATAATTGCATTACTTGTGGGAAGCAAATACCTCATAAGGATTTTCATTTGTACTGTATTCCTTGCCTAGGCCCTGACCACAATGTACCTTGCTGTCGGTTTTGTGCTAAATTTAATCAACGCACTATCAAATGTCGGTACATTTTTGCTTCTAAATATTTTGGCTCACGCTTTAATTATCCAGAAATGTCGTCGGTTAGCAATCCGACTACCGGAATACCTAAAAAACACAAAGAAAAAGACAGAGACAGGCCGTTGAGGTCCAAAACTGAAGACGCTTCTCCTAAGCCAGTCACCAGTTCTCTAGTACTCAGTGAGGCACTTTTGCAGCCCCTGATACCCACTACTTCTGATTTGGATGCCTCTACTAAGACCCATTCGGAGTCCGGTATGCCGCAAGATGCTTCAATTATGGAACCAACAGATGTCTCTACCTTAGATGGGTCCGGAGCCGCTGTGCAGGCACTGGCTTCTGAGGGTGTTTTCAGGCCTACAGATTTGTATATTAGACCGACGCCATCTTCAAAACTAAGGCCAAAATCTAAACCTATGCCTAAAATCCGACACCTGGGCCACATGTGCAGGCCCCTATGCCTAAAAAACAAATGATCAAAATGGCTGAAGATTTAATTACTCAGATCAGGGGTAGCCAACCCCCCCTCTTCTAAGAGGCCTTAGGCAAGACATTGATTATGAATCTTCTGAACAGGATTCTATTTCTTCTGACTCTTCTAATGAACAGGAATTGTCTATACCCACTTATGAGGACTCTGATGCAGAAGATTCCATTCCTTCTGCTTCTCCCCCCAAGGACTTTTCTTTTGGGGAAACTTTACATACCTTAAGGGAACATTTCCACTGGGAAAGTCCGGGTTTCTCTGAATCTAAAAAGAGACTTAGGGATTTTCTTCTTCTTCCTCAGCATTGGCCTTTGGTTATACCTCCTGTTTTAGACATTGTTGATGATGTTTTTTTCAGAATTAGTATGGCTCCTGATTCTCTGCCTCCGGCTCCTTGTAAGTCAGACAGATACTACAGGGTTCCTGACTACCACAAATTCCTTTTCAAAAATCCTATTGCAGATCCTGAAACCATTTCTCAGGGTCCCAATAGCATTAAGGCTTCTTTATTTATTTTGTACTTCTACTGCTAGAAATCCTACCCCTTCTGATAGAGATTCCAGGGCACTGGATAAATGGGGTAAGAAGACTTACACTTCTGCAACCTTGACAATCCAGGCTTTAAACTATCGATTTCATATGCTTAAATATTAACAGCACATCATGGGACTGCTTAAACAGAAAATGATGTTAATTTCGGACTGTGTGGAAAATAAAGATTTACAGGATCTATTGCACTCAGCTGAGCAAGTTGGAAAACATACTTTGCAATGTGGTTTTGATTCTTTGGAGGCCTCTTGCAGGGCTGTTGTAACTGGGTCTGTGCTAAGAAGGCATGCTTGGCTCAAAGAGCAAACTCTGCCTGATCATGTTAAAGCAAAATTGTTGGATGCTCCTTTACAACAGGACCGTCTCTAAGGTTGAAGAAGTTTTAAAAAAGATGGAAGATCAAGCTAAATCTATGCAAACTGTGAAAGATTTCTCACAAGTGCAACCTCCAAGATTTAGTAGGCACTGGCCTACTAAGAACTTGTCCTTTCCAGTTCCTTCGAGAGCCACTCAAGTCAAATCCAGACATTCAAAAGGCTCCAGGTTTCAGTCACAAGGGACTTTTAGAAAAAAAAAACAATGGGGTGCCTCCTCCTACAAATCTGGAAACAACAAGACACCTCCCTATGGTAAGCAGTCTCAATGACTTCCCTTTACACTTACCAAGCACTTACCTTTTAGCCGCCCCTTTGGGGGGAAAACTGGCACTTCATGCAAGAAACTGCCAACTCATAACCCAGGACAAATGGGTTTTAAATGTAGTATCCCAGGGATACAGATTTCATTTCCACACGTTGCCAATTTCAAACGGATGGCCAGATCTGCCCCCAAATCAGTGGGTGGAGGCCCAGAAACGAGTACTGTCCCTCATGTACATGGGAGCTATTCAACCAGTACCCGAAGAGGAAAAGGAACAAGGTTTCTATTCAAGACTTTTCCTGGTACCCAGAAAAGACAAATCATGGCTTCCAATTCTGGACTTATCTACTCTAAACACATTTCTGGACATTCCAAAATTCAAGATTCTGACTCTTCAACAGTTACTTCCTAAGCTAGGCAAAGATGCCTGGTTGGTAACTCTAGACTTAAGAGGCTTATCGGCATATCCCAATCAGGGAATCTTGCAGAAGATACCTCTGCTTCAAAGCTGGCTACTTGCATTACCAGTTCTCTGCAATGCCCTTTGGCTTATCTACTGCGCCCAGGGTCTTCACAAAGTGCCTGGCTCCAGCAATTGCATTTTGCAGGCAAAGAAATATTCAAATATATCCATACCTGGACGATTGTCTAATTCAGGCAGAAAACAGGGGCATTCTTCTAAAACCTCTGGCGTTTGTAAAAAGGGTTCTAACTTGTCTAGGGTACACTAAACGAAAAGAAATCACAACTGGTACCCTCTCAAAAAATTACATTCCTGGGTGCAAGCTTGAATACAACTGCCCAGATGGCTTTCCTTACGCCAGAAAAGCAAATTCATTTGGTAACTTACTTCAAACAGGTGGCCACAAAAACCCTGCTATCTGCAAGACAAATTCTGCAAGCCTTGGGATTCATGGCCTCCTGCATTCTTCTAATTCCATATGCAAGACTGCATATGAGGAAACTTCAGTGGTACTTAAAAAGTTTATGGAGTCAACATTGTCACAGCCGGGAAACAATGATTCCTATCATACTTTGCCTGCAACTAGAGTTCCTATGGTGAAAACAAAAGGATCCCAAAAATGGAGAAACAAGCGTTAAGACCTGAGCATGATTTATTCAGATTAAGACAGTAGAACAAAGCACTAAGCCACACACACTAGGTGGCTTCTTCAGAGCATGCAAGCAAGAACCAACCTCATTGGGCTACAAAGCAGTAGCAAGCAATTGCAATTATTGTTAATACTCAATTAAGGAGAACTCCACTAATTTTAATTACTTGCGGTAAAAGCTTATATAAGTGTAAATTATTAAACTCAAATTAATAAAATTTTTATAAAACATATAGTTTTTTCTATTTAAGGAGTGCTTCATTTTTCTGCTTACCTCTGGAAGAATAGCCTAGTGTGTGTGGCTAAAACGCTGTTCTACTGTCTTAACTAAATAAATTAGTTCAGCAGGTCTTAACGCTTCCATTTTATTACATTTAGTTTGTTAGAGTTCCTATGGTGGGCAGAGGCCTGCCACCAAAACAAGGAATGCCATTCACTCCACCCCCTGCCACCCAAACCCTAACTACAGAGTCATCAGACTATGCTTGGGGGCTCATCTGGCAGGGAAGTGCATTCAGGGCAAATGGAGCCCAAATTAAATGCACCTTCATATCAATCAAAAAGAAATGTTAGCTGTACAGAATGTACTGACAGCCTTCAAGGATTACCTTCATCCAGGACAATTAATGGTAAAGACAGACAACGCCACAGTTATGTGGTACATAAACAGGCAGGGGGGTACACACTCCTATCCCTTTTGCAGACTAGCTATAGCATTGTGGAACACGGCCTTGACCTATCAAGTACAACTACAAGCTCAATTCCTGCCAGGAAAGCTGAATACTATGGCAGACGAACTAACAGAAATATCATGGACCCACACGAATGGAAACTGGAACCACAGTTTTTCAACATGTTGACACGCAAATGGGGGGAGTCCAGATATAGATATTTTTGCCTCACCCCAGAACTATCAGTTGGACAAATTCTGCACAAGAACTCATCACAAAACAGCCTGGAAAGTGGATGCTCTGTCCTCCAGCTGGAAAAACCTATCAGTCTATGCCTTTCCCCCTCTGCCTCTGCTCTCCAAAGTTCTACTAAAAGTCAAACAGGACAAACCAAAAATGATTTTGATTGCTCCAGACTGGCCTCGCCAGCACTGGTACCCACTCCTGCGCAGTGTGTCACACCTTCCACCGTGGCACCTGCCTCAGACACCTTACTTACTGTCTCAGCAGAACAACTAAATTCTGCACACCCAGCTCCAAACTTTGAATCTTGCAGCGTGGCTAATCACCTAAATTAACCCTTAGCATCCCTCAACAAACCAGTGATGGATATCATTTTGGAGGCAAGAAGGCCTAAGTACTAGAAAATCTTATGCTGACAAATGGAAAAGATTTTGTGCCTGGAATCAATCACAAGGGATAAGCACAGCAGTGCCCAATATTCCTCAGATTCTACAATACTTAACTGAAATGCTTCACAAGGGCCTGTCCTTTTCTTCCATAAAAATCCATACCGCAGCCATTTCAGCTCATTACAACACAGAACCTCCCCTCTTCTCTCATCCTCTGCTAAAGCAGTATCTCAGAGGGGCCAAAAACTTAAGACCACCCAGGAGAACTCCAACCCCTGCCTGGGACCTCAATTTTGTATTGGAACAACTCACTCTCCCTCCTTTCGAGCCAGCTGCTACTGCAGACTTAAAATTTCTCTCCTGGAAAACAGCTTTCCTTTTAGCAGTCACTTCAGCTAGAATGATATCCAAATTACAGGCCCTTATGGCAGTGGAGCCTTTTATCATTTTTCATGCAGACAGGGTGTCTCTCAGGACCAATCCATCCTTCATGCCTTTGCCAACTTTCTTTCCCAGTCCACAGAACAGGGGGGGAGCATATTCTGCATTCATTGGATGTACACAGACAACTTAGATTTTACTTAAACAGGACTAAATCTCAAAGAAAATCTGAACAACTACTGGTAGCATTTGCTGCAGGGGTAGAGGGAAAGGCTATTTCAAAGCAGACTGTTTCCAAATGGGTAAGCCATTGTATTCATTTTTGCTATAAGCACCATGGTAAAACTATCCCCCAGGGGATCAGATCTCATTCCACCAGGGCTGCTTCTACTTCTACAGCCTTTCTCAGAGGTGTTCCTACCAGAGACATTCTAGAAGCTGCTACCCGGAGCTCAGTTCATACATTCACCAAACATTACCATTTACCTTTCTTCTCTAAATCCAGAGCTGGCTTTGCCACTGCTGTCCTGCAGGGCCTTATAGCTGGTCCTAATGCTGTATAATTTCCTCCACCCAACCATAGCTTTGGGAATCTACCCAAATGTAATGACTGCAACAGTGAAGCACGAAGAACATAGTACAGTTGTGTACACTTACCATAAATGTAGATGTTTGAGTGTATTCACTGTTGCAGTCCTGGTTACCCTCCCTCCAGCCCCCTATTTTTCTCTGACTATAACTCTCCTTTCTTTCACTATGCTTAAAAGCCCTTTTGGTGTATTTGCTTTTGGGATTTGGAGGTATTTGTGTTTTTAATTTTATTTGCTCCCCATTTGGGGGGCACCTGACATCTGGGGCATGAAAAACTGATGTAATGGCGTGGGCTGCATGTTTTATACCTCTGACGACCTGACGTCATGGAAGAAGGGACAGCAACTGACGCAGGACCCAAGACTTTGTTAATCAGGCTGACTGAGGGCAACCTGCCAGCAGATATCCAAACCAACGTAATCTTGCCTCTCTGGCTTTGTCTCCAAACCTTCCAACCTGGGCTGACCCTCTAATATACTTATTCCTAATCTTGTCCATCCTCATCACACCCAGTGCAAATCTTAACATCTTTAACTCTGTCACATCCAGCTCAAACTCCTGCCTTTTTGTCAATGCCACTGTCTCCAACCCATATAACATAGCTGGTCTCACTACCCTCTTGTAGACCTTCCCTTTCACTCTTACAGGTACTCATCTGTCACAAATCACTCCTGACACTCTTCTCCACCCACTCCATCCTGCCTGTAGTCTCTTCTTCACATCTCTTCCACATTCATCGTTACTCTGAACTACTGACCCCAAGTATTTAAACTCATCCACCTTCGCCATGTCTACTCCTTGCATCCTCACCATTCTTCTGTCCTCCCTCTCATTCACACACATATATTCTGTCTTAGTCCTGCTGACCTTCATTCCTCTTCTCTCTAGAGCATATCTCCATCTCTCCAGGGTCTCCTTCATCTGTTCCCTACTCTCACTACAGATCACAATGTCATCTGTAAACATCATAGTCCATGGGGACTCCTGTCTGATCTCGTCTGTCAACCTGTCCATCACCATTGCAAATAAGAAAAGGCTCAGAGCTGATCCTTGATGTAACCCCACCTCCACCGTAAACGCATCCATCACTCCCACCTCAGCCCTCGGTGTCACACTACCCTCGTACATATCCTGTACCACTCTTACATACTTCTCTGACACTCCTGACTTCCTCGTACAATACCACAACTCCTCTCTAGGCACCCTGTCATATGCTTTCTCTAAGTCTACAAAAACACAATGTAACTCCTTCTGACATTCTCTGTACTTCTCCATCAACACACTCAGAGCAAACATCGCATCTGTAGTGCTCTTTCCCGGCATGAAACCATACTGCTGTTCACTAATCATAACGTCCCTTCTTAACCTAGCTTCCACTACTCTTTCCCATACCTTCATGCTGTGACTGATCAGTTTAATCCCTGTGTAGTTACTACAGCTCTGCACATCACCCTTATTCTTAAAAATCGGTACCAAAACACTTTTTCTCCATTCATCAGGCATCCTCTCACTTTCTAAGATTTCATTAAACAATCTGGTTAAAAACTCCACTGCCATTTCACCTAAACACCTCCATGCTTCCACAGGTATGTCATCTGGGCCAACAGCCGTTCCATTCTTCATTCTCTTCATAGCTATCCTTCCTTCCTCCTTGATAATCCATTGCACTTCATGATTCACTATCCCTACATCATCCAACCTTCTCTCTCTCTCATTCTCTTCATTCATCAACCCCTCAAAGTGCTCTTTCCATCCATCTCCTCAACACATACTCCTCGCTTGTGAGTATGTTTCCCTCATTATCCTTTATCACCTTTACCTGCTGCACATCTTTACTAGCTCGGTCCGTCTGTCTAGCCAATTGGTACAGGTCCTTTTCTCCCTCCTTAGTGTCCAGCCTTTCATACAACTCTTCATATGCCTTATCCTTAGCCTTCACCACCTCTCTCTTTGCCATGCACCTCATCTCCTTATACTCCTGTCTACTTTCTTCATCTCTCTGACAATCCCACTTCTTCTTTGCCAACCTCTTTGCCTGTATACTCTTCTGTACTTTCTCATTCCACCACCACATCTCCTTGTCATCCTTCCTCTGTCCCGATGCGATACCAAGCACCTTTCTAGCAGCTACTGCAGATATAAAATTTCTTTCTTGGAAGACCGCTTTTCTTTTGGCAGTCACTTCAGCTAGAAGGGTTTCAGAACTACAGGCTCTCATGGCAGTGGAGCCTTTCATTATTTTTTACCTGGACAGGGTGGCCCTTAGGACCAATCCTCCTTTTATGCCTAAGGTGGTATCCAGTGTGGCTCTTAACCAGACCATTCACCTGCTAACTTTCTTCCCAAATCCGCAGAACATGGGGGAGCGATTCTGCAATCATTGGATGTACACAGACAACTAAGATTCTACTTAAACAGGACAAAATCTCTAAGAAAGTCTGAGCAACTACTGGTGGCATTTGCTGTAGGATCAGAGGGGAAGGCTATATCAAAGCAGACTATTTCTAAATGGATAAGCCATTGCATTCGTTTCTGCTACTTGCACCATGGTAAACCTGTGCCCAAGGGGATCAAATCCCATTCCACCAGGGCTGCTTCTAATTCAGCAGCTTTTCTCAGAGGGGTCCCTACCAGAGACATCCTAGAAGCTGCTACTTTGAGCTCAGTTCATACGTTCACAAAGCATTATCATTTACCTCTCTTTTCTAAATCCAGGGCAGGTTTTGCCACTGCAATCCTGCAGGGCCTTATAGCTGCTACTAATGCTGTTTAGTTCCATCCTCCCATCCATAGCTTTCGGATTCTACCCAAATGTAATGACTGCAACAGTGAAACATGAAGAACATAGTGCAGTTGTGTACACTTACCATAAATGTAGATGTTCGAGTGTATTCACTGTTGCAGTCCAGATTACCTACCCACTAGCCCCCTTTCTATACCTTTTCTTTCCTTCACTATACTCAAAAGCCTTTGTGGTGTATTTGCTTTTAATTGAAGGTAAATTTTATGTTCCTAAAGTGTATTCATATATTTACAGTTTTATATATATATTTTTGCTCCCTATTTGGGGGGGCACCTGCCATCTGGGGCAAGAAAAACTGATTAAAATGGCGTCGGCTGCATGTTTTATACCCCTGACGACCTGACGTCATGGAAGAGGAGACAGCAACCGATGCAGGACCCAAGATTATTCAGGCCGACTGAGGGCAACCTGCCAGTAGATTACCAAATGTAATGACTGCAACAGTGAACACACTCGAACGTCTACATTTATGGTAAGTGTACACAACTGTACTTTTATCATTAAGTAGCATGGGTTATATCTTTTGTTAGTGCACTTGTAAAATGTATATTGTTATTTGTTATGCAGTTATTTTACATGGGGATGTTTTACATCTGCATTAAGCATGTTCATAAGTGTTGTTAGTGGTCATGTCCTTAGACCATCAAGGAACACCAGTGGATCAAACGCAGTCACCCCCTCCACTGTGAATATTTTTCTTAAAAGAAGCAAAGTTTTCTGACCTCCTTTTTCAACTGATAGTATGTTCCACAAAAGTGTATGCATTGACTTACATAATAACATCTAAGCTCTGTTTTATTTAGATTAATGTGAAACTTTTACATTATGTCTTTAGGTTTTAGTATTTCTCTGTAACCCAAGAGTGAAGATGCCTGAAGTTTCTTATCATAAAATGTTTTGTATGCCGAAATTCACTTATTGTTTACGTATACTGTAAGGTGATCAAGTCAAAATGTTTACAACTACCCATATAACTAAGATCCTTACTTGAGGTTATCTTCTTTCTGAATTTCCTGTTTGCCATCTCAAGACGTTTAGGTGACCAGCCGAGTAATGACAAAAAGTGAAGCTTGAGTATCTCATACTAACCTTTTCCTTCTGACCACCAACAGCAAAAACTTCATGCTTGGTACTCTAACTTCTTTTTTTTGGGAGGGGGAAGAGTTTTTGGTTGTTTATACTCGACTTGTGCTGTAAAATTGAATTCTTTTCTTTTTTATTAAAATGGCTACATTCTTTTTTTTCCCAATAATTTTTATTTTCATTTTTTTCATTTATATAAATCACAATCATGTCCAATCTTACAGCATGACCATCGGTGAGTGTTGTACATTGTAGTCAATATAGTAACATGTAGGTCGTAAAACATATCTATTTACACTATATATAAAGATGCTTTCTCATTCAATTTCATTGTTATAAAAACAGCACATACAATAAGGATTTCAAGTCCATAGTTTGACTGTATGATCATGTGTATATTTCTAGGTTCCTTTGTACGTTGTTACTATGTAGTATGTATGATGTTTTATGCTAATATGATGATAAAGATTTGTTCCCAAATTTCTCGGGCTTTCATATTTTTCTTTTATCCATTACTATTTTATGGGCGAAAAGATGTTTTATAGCTATTTTTTTGAATCCCTCCCAAGATATGTTTGTAGGGTCTAACCATTTGAGAGCTATGTATAG
Source organism: Protopterus annectens (assembly GCF_019279795.1). NCBI lineage: Eukaryota > Metazoa > Chordata > Ceratodontiformes > Protopteridae > Protopterus > Protopterus annectens. The sequence goes on along the minus strand of NC_056743.1, from coordinate 880,219,335 downwards.
CTTCGTTAGTAAGAAAATTATTATAAGTATATTCACTTTTTTTCCTGATATGTTAGTTGGGTGAATATGTAGAAGGGTAAATTCCCATGTTAGTGTTGATGATATCTCATTTTTGGGGTTGTATCTTGAGGGAATTCCAGAGTTTGTACACACATTTGCAAGTATAATATATATGCATTAGGTCTGCTACCTGGTCCTTACAGTGTGGGCAGTATGGTGATTTGGATGCATTGAGTTTGTGGAGTATTGCAGGTGTGAAATATGCATTATTATTTATCATGAGCTGCGTGTATGACATTTTAAGGGGTATATTTTTCAGCGTTAGATTGACTGCATAACTTATTTGCTGGTCGTCTAAGGATGGTTTTAATTTTCTCCAGTAGTTAGAGAAAAGGAGGTCCTTCTGAAATTTGATTTCGCCTTTCATTTTGTAGGAGTTAGATAAAATAGCTAGTTTCTTAAGTTCTGAGACCTGTTCAGTTTTCCTGGATCTTTTTTTTATTACTTAATGTAACAAAGACTTGTTTTGTTATTTTGCATGATTTGTATCACTACTTTCAAATGTCAATGGTTAGATGGGAGAGTCTTTAGACTCTTCTAAAACCGTTAAATTATTTTAAGAGGCATTTTTTGTCCACCAGCATTCTGTGTCCCCACCTAGTTCTTGACATATTGCAAAAACTAGTGAAAGCGATGTCTCCTGATTCAAACCTGCTTCTATGAAGTGCTTTAAAACTTGTATTGGAAAACAATATTTTGGTATACGTTGTATTTACAAGGTATATCTCCAGACTCTGTGTTTTAGTTACTTGTCATCAGGATTTTTATTTTTAAATTCATAATGATAGGACAACCCCGAAAACTAACTTCACGTTTATTCATAATGTTTCATTTAAGTGCATTTTCCCTAGTGAGATCTAGCTTAGATGAAGAGCTGTTGCACTATATAGGTGTGTGTAGTCTACTCAGAAACTGACCCCAGTAGGAGAAGAACTTAAAGTAAGGGCCTCTGTATATCACGTCCTGTGATATTAAAGTGCTTCAGAACTAAGCACTGTACAACTGAACTTGTAGAAGTAAAGTAGTGAAATTAATATACATTGGTTTAAACTAAGCAAAGACTGCCAGAGCAATAAACTAAGTGAATATGAATGATAAAGATATATAGTCATACTCAAATGGAGTAAAGAAATATGAAAAGAGCTGTGTGTGAAAGTAAAACTAGCTAACAAGAAATTTTCTGACTTGCATGCCAGCTTTCAGAGTAGTATTAGGTTGTTCCATGCTACATGATGTTCATACATTAAATATTGAAAAGATGAAACATGCTTAACCCGTTAAAATTTAAATTATTTAACTGACCATAACAATAGTAGTATTAATAGCAAAAATTGTATGAGTGATGCATCTGCTGCTGAACTTATTTTGCCCTATAGAAAGCAAATCGTAGTGTAGGTTTTGAGTGCCTGCATAAAAAAGAAAACCATCAAAAAAAGTCATCATTGCTAATCACTTCACAGATTGGCTAAACATCTTATAAAATTTCAAATTGTATATTTTCCTTTCCCTTGGTAAAAGAGGAATGACTGATGCTGACAGTAGCGAAAATTAGTATATAAACAGAAGATGTGAGATGAGATTTTCCTTCTGACTGTTATTTTCATCACCATCTTGCATGTAATATTGTTGTGCAAAAGTATCTTTAGTGAAATCCAGTAAACCTGAGATGAATCTTACAGGATGCACAAACTGAAAACATTTTTGTGTTGTAACTCATCGAGCAAAAAAAGGTATTGCCAATGACTTCCTGTAATATTTGTAACTTACAAATCTATATACAGTGACAGAAACAGCTAAAATGCACTTTCTGTCAACATTATAGAGCAGTTTAGTTGATGAAAACTGGAATTAATAACAGGAAACTAGCCATAATTCTAAGTCTGTGTCTATACTCCAGATAGTGGATGCAAAAAAATAAAGCAAAGTACAGTTGTTTAAGTTGATCTTGCGTAGATATTTGAATGATCACTGCTGCAGTATCTTTAGCTGTAGGAGGTTATATCCTACCAAGGATATAATGGTCGGGCAGATTTCAAAGCCTCAGGGCACCTTCCACATGCCCAAGCAGCACAAGCTGAAATGACTAAAAGACAAGTCTGATCACAAAGCCCTTTGGAGCTTTACTGTCACAGAAGACAATGCTTCTCTGAGGCTTTTAAGGATCGATACTTGGCTTGTGTTTTTCTTTGCTAGGCAGATAATTTCCCTTTGGGGACAAAACCTTCCATTTTCTTAAATTTTGTTAATGTTTTTTTACTTTCCTCTTCAGGAAAGTTATTTTAAAACTAGGAGTGTTGTTATTTAAACAACAAAAATTAGGAGGCATAGCACCCAGTGGGATAAACGCACTCTCCTCGAACTAAACAAACTCAGTACGAATAGTCTGCCTCGGCCAAAGTTGAGGTAATTTTGGCCTCCCAGGCCAAGGACATCCACAAGGCATTCTTTAGCTATGGCTGCAACTTTGAAGGCATTAAACAATTGTGTGGACAGCTAATTGTTAATGGAGGCACCTATACTAAGCCAGGCGATATAGCAAACCTATTGGTAGACAAAATCAGCTCTAACCTTACCCTTTTCCTTCCCCTCAACCTCCTCTTAGGGGAGGTTACATGTGATGGTATTTCCTATCATCAGTAAACAGGTCCTCACTGCTGTCTCTAAAGTCAAGAACATTGTGTGTTAAGACGGTATCCCAGGATACCTTACAAATAGCCTAAAACATTACCTTTTCTGGCCCTCAGGAGTTGCTGTTTAACTGTAGCCTATAATCAGGCTTCCTGCCTCACAAATAGAGAACAACAGCAGTCATCCATTAGCACAGAGGTGGGCCATCTATAGACCCATAAGTCTCACTAGTGTTATATGCAAAGCCATGGAAAACATTATTATGGAAATGATCACTAATGACATGGAAAACCTCCAAACATTGGACCCAGCCTAATTTCGTTTGTCAAGGGCTGGTCATGCCTATTCAACCTGGTGGGCTTCTTGGAGAAAGTTACCAAAGCAGTGGAAGAGGCAGAATGGTTCACACTGCTTAGCTTGACCTGGCCAAGGCATTTGACAAAATACCCCACTCAGGCATTATTGACAAATTCAAGGGGTTAAACTCTTATGTCACCCAGTGGATACCCAGCTGACTCACAGACAGGCCCCAGGAGGTTGGAATTAGGGAGTCCACCTCTACAAAGAGGCCAGTCACAGGGGGAGTCCTTCAGGGATCGGTCCTGGAACCGCTCATTTTTGGCATTTATTCTTTGAAGGCAAGGCTAATCTCAAGAGCCTCTGGCTGATGACATTTACAGATGATAGCAAATTAGGAGCAGTCATAGAATCCCCAACCAACAAAAATGCTGTCCAGGAAGGGCTGTTACAGACAAATAACTTGTGTCAGAGTCATGCACTGAAACAAAATGCATAACAGTATCCTTTGGGAAGTCATCCACCTGTGGTAACATTATTGACACACACTCCTAAGAGTCAACCCAGTAGTCGGGGGGGGGGGGGGCTTGAGGAGACACAGACGGTAATCTAGCCTTTGACCATCACTTGTATACAGAAGTGAGGAAATCATTCTATGCTGTGCAATTTACAAACAAAGATATGACATCTGTGTCCAAGAAGGTCATTGTTCCACTATTCAGCACTCATCAGACCGGTCATTGAGTACAGTGCCCCCATTGATATGTACCTAATCAGGCACATCAACAGTTGAAACAGCCACAGAAGTTTCTCACTAAATAATACAGGAAGTAACATGTTCTGTGCAGCTGGCCCCAAAGCCCTAGCCCTGTATTCCCCCTCATACAGGCTGTTGAGGGGAGACCTATGCCTAGCATACAAGGCGTTGTCAGACCTTACCCTGATGGACCTCCTGCACATCTGCAAAAAGAAACAGCACCAGAATTACCTGTTCTGAAGACTTAAACCTTGCCTGTTGTATAAATAGGACCTGCTGGAGAAACTGATACGTTTCCCAGAGACCACCCCTTCTCTGGAACAGGCTCCTCATCCATGTGAAGCAGAGTTCCTCCCTAACCCAATTCAAGTGTGATTTGTAGAATTGGATGAGGAAACAGGAACTCCATCCCTGGTTTGGCACCTGTCTCTCTAATGGATACAGGCATCCTGTAAATGGTTCATCTCCCAGGCCCCTGCTTGTAAATGCTTTATCTCCCAAGCCTGGTTTACACTTCTCATGGGTATCAGAACTTGTCAGAGATTTGGAATGCATCGCCAGGCTTAAAAGGCACTTTGTCATTGACCTAGTACATACCTATGAATTTATAGCCAAGGAAATTGGCACTCATTTACCGCCATTTTAGAATACAGATTTGATGTCCTTTGCTAAAGGTAGAGAAATCGGTAAGGTCAGCAAGCAGTACTTTTTAAGATGTTTTTTTTTTCTTGATGACTATGGCAACTTTTTTACTTCCAACCCTTTTACAGGTTTGTTCAATAATATAATTAGTTGGGCACTACTTCCAGAGCAAGAAAGTCCTCTGGCAGAACCATTATTCATGGAATCCATAATTAATCCATAATGCTGATTTCCTGTTTCTCCCTTCACTTGCTTTCTTGCTTATTTCCTTATTTATTTCATTTTTGGTAGCAGAGTTGTTTGCTAGGCCAAGGTCATTTTTCTTTGGAGGCACAGAAATGAAAAACTCCGTTATATTACTGTCAGATTGACTGATGGGGTGGTTGGTTGATCGAATTTAACCTGGTAAATGAACTGACCCACATCAGACCCTTTTTCTTAGCCACTACCAGAGGCTGCAAGGACTTTGTCAAGTCATTCCCAGCTTCTACCACCAAGGGTTTGCAAAGTTGTGATATGCCTAGAAGAGCATGATCTTTGAAAATGTCTATCCACATTATTGTATTTAGGCAGCCCTGAATTAAATTACATGGAGCAAAAGAAGTCTGTCATTTAAAGTTTTTTTTTCATCATGTTTTTTTACTCACAGGGTTTCAAATCTCATTTCAGCTTAACATGTACTGACTGGTATCATTGTGTTGATGTTCTTATTGTTTCACTGTTGCAGTCATCACACTTGGGTTATCTGCCTGCAGGTAGCCCTCAGTCGGCCCAAATACCAGAGTCTTGGGATTTCTGTGTCGGATGGTGTTGCCTCTTCCATGACATCAGGGGTATAAAACATGGAGCCGATGGCATTACATCAGCTTTTCTTGCCGCGCGGGAGCCCGAAGCAAAAGCAGTTCGCAAGTGCCGGTCGGCTGCAACCTGAAATTTTCATTTTTCGAGTTTCAAGCCTGAAGTCTTCTAAAGCTAAGTACCCCATTGGGGGTCCTTTTTTCTTGCTCTAACCAATGTCAGATAAAGTTAGCAATTGTCTTGCCTGTGGAAAGCAAATGCCTGACAGAGATTTTCACTCTTACTGCGTCACCTGTTTAGGCCCAGACCACAGTGTTCCTCGCTGCCGGTTTTGTGCCTTGTTTAATGCCCGAACTATTCATCGGGCTATCTTTGTCTCTAAATTCTTTCACTCTCATTCTCCGTATTTCGAAATGGCTTCGATAAGACATCAGACTACCGATCTTCAGAAAAAACGTAAGGATAAAGAAAGGGACAGACCGCATAGGTCAGTATTCAGTGAGGTGCCTTTGCAGCCCCTGATACCTGCTTCTACAGATTCTCAGGCCTCTGCTGAAACCCATTCAGAGTCCGGTATGCAGCGAGTTGCTTCTTCAACTATGGAACCTGTGGATGTCTCTACCTTGGATGGGTCCGGAGCTGCTGTGCAAGTACCGGCTTGTGAGGGTGTATTCCAACCTTCCGATGTTCGTATTAAACCGACATCTTCTTTTTTGACTAAAACTACCGAGTTTCTCAGGACCTGAGTTCGCACTACGCCTAGAAAACCAACCAAAGCGCATGCTCAAGCTCCCGTGCCACGGAAACAAATGCTTAGACTGGCTGAAGACCTTTTAACTTTTAATTAGGGGAAGCCAGCCTTCCCCCTCTATAAGACAAGGGATTGATTTTCCTTCTGATTCTACAGACCGTGAGTCCATTGACTCTGATCCTTCTGATTACCAGGACATTCCCTTATCTACCTATGAGGATTCAGATGCAGAGGGTTCCATTCTCTCTGCCTCCCCTCCAGAGGACTTTTCTTTTGGTGAAACCTTGCATACCTTAAGAGAGCATTTCCATTGGGAATGCCAGGACTTCCCACAGGCCAAAAAGAGACTCAGAGAATTTTTAGACTTTGCTCAACACAGGCCTCTAGCTATACCCCCTGTCCTGGATATTGTAGATGATGTCTTCATGGAATCCAATCTTACTCCTGATTCTTTACCACCAGCTCCTAGAAAGCCTGACAGATACTACAGAGCACCTGACTCTCACAAATTTCTCTTTAAGAATCCCACTGCAGATCCAGAGACCATTTCCCAGGGACCTAAAGGTATTAAGGCCACTAAAGCCAAAAACCCCACCCCTTCAGACAGGGATTCTAGAGCTTTAGACAGATGGGCTAGGAAGGTATATACCTCTGCAACTTTTGCCATAAGGGCTTTAAATTGCCAGTTTCACATGTTGAAGTATCAGCAGCATATCAATGAGCTGATTAAACAGAAAATGTTGTTGCTTACAGATTGTGCAGAGAATAAAGATTTACAAGAGTTAATGCATTCTGCAAACCAAGTTAGTAAACATACTTTGCAGGGTGGTTTTGATGCCTTAGAAGCATCTTGCAGGGCTGCTGTCACTGGTTCTGTACTGAGAAGGCATGCTTGGCTGAAGGAAAAAATCTTGCCAGACCCATGTCAAAGCAAAATTGCTAGATGCTCCATTAAACCAAGAACACTTGTTTGGCATAAAAACAAAAGAAGTTCTTAAAAAGATGGAGGAAAAAGCTAAATATATGCAAACTGTTAAAGATTTCTTACAGGTACAGCCACCTAGAGTCAGTAAGCATTGGCCTTCTAAAAACTGGTCCTTTCCAGTCCCTCCAGGCCTTCTCAGTCCAAACCCAGGGTCAAGAGACCACCAAGACTACAGTCTCAGGGTATGCAGAGATCTAAGCAATGGAGTGCTTCCATCTCTAAAACTGGGAGTGGTAAGCCACCCCCTTATGGAAAAAGTTCACAATGACTTGTCTGTCATTCTTCCCAGCCATGCCCAAGTACTTGCACCCCTAGGAGGAAAACTCGCCCTGCATGCTAAAAAAAATGGGATGTCCATTACCCAGGACCAGTGAGTCGTAAGCATTGTATCCCAGGGATACAGATTCTACTTCCACTCACTGCCAACCCCAAGTGGGTTGCCAGATCTTACTCCAAACCAGTGGGCAGAGGCTCAAAAGCAAGTACTTTCTCTTCTCAGTATCAGGGTTATTCAGCCTGTTCCAGTAGAGCAAAGGGGACAGGGTTTCTATTCCAGACTGTTCTAGTGCCCAGAAAAGAGAACTCATGGTGCCCTATCCTGGATCTGTCCATCCTCAAAACCTCCTTGGTGGTCCCAAAATTCAGAAGGCTTGCACTACAACAGCTGCTTCCTGTGCTAGCCAAGGACTCCTGGCTAGTCAGCCTAGACTTAAAAGAAGCTTATCTGCACATCCCCATAAGGGAATCTTGTAGGAACTATCTGTGTTTCAGGGAAGGCTGTATGTACTACCAGTTCTCTGCACTTCCTTTGGCTTATCTACTGCACCCAGGGTATTCAAAAAGTCCCTGGCTCCAGCCATTGCATTCTGCAGGCAGAGAAACATTCAAATTTACCCATATTTGAAAGCTTGCCTGATTCAGGTGAATAGTCAGGAATTGCTACTTCAGCACCTGGCATTTGTAAAGAGACTTCTAACTTCTCTAGGGTACACCATCAGCGAAAAAAAATCGCGTCTGGTGCCCAGCCAAAAGATTGTATTCCTGGGAGCAAGCTTGAACACAACTTCCCAGATGGCATTCCTCACTCCAGAAAAAGCAGGTTCATTTGACAAACTACTTCAAACTAATGGCCACCAAGACCCAGCTATCTGCAAGAAAAATACTGCAAGCCCTAGGGTTCGTGGCCTCATGTATTCTGCTAATTCCATATGCAAGACTAAATATGAGGAAACATCAATGGTACTTAAAAAGTCTCTGGTGTCAACACTCTCAGGACTTGGAATCACTTATTCCTATCATTTTTTGTCCAAGGGCAGAGGCTTGCAACCACAACAAGGGACTTCCTTTCACTCAACCCCTCGCTGCCCAAACCCTGCCAACAAGCGCATCAGACTATGCATGGGGGGCTCACATTGGCAGGCAAATGCATTCAAGGCAAATGGAGCCCAGGACAAATTCACCTGCATATCAGTCAAAAAGAAATATTAGCTGTACAGAATGCTTTGACAGCCTTCAAGATACCTTTTCCTTCCAGGACAACTGTTGATAAATACAGACAGCACCACAGTTATGTGGTACATAAACAAGCAAGGGGGAACTCATTCCTACCCACACTGCAGGTTAGCCATGGCCCTGTGGAACACAGCCTTGACCAACCAAGTGCACCTGCAAGCTCAATTCCTGTCAGAAAAACAAAATCCACTGGCAGACGACTTAAGCAGAAAGCTACTGGATCCACACGAGTGGAAACTGGAACCCAACTCATTCAAACTTCTAATCAACAGGTGGGGGACACCAGAGATGGACCTCTTTGCCTCCCCCCAAAACCATCAATTGAGCAAACCTTGCATCAGAAATCCCCGCAGCCAAGCATGGCGAGTGGATGCCCTATCCTTTACATGGGAAAACCTCTCAATTTTTGCCTTTCCCCCTCTGCCCCTCCTCTCAGAAGTACTACTCAAGGTCAAGCAGGACAGACCAAGGGCAATCCTTATTGCACCAGACTGGATGCGCCAGCACTGGCACCCACTCCTACACAGTCTGACAGCAGTGCCACCCTGGCACCTACATCAGACCCCCTTCCTGCTGTCCCAGCAGGAGGGACAGATTTTGCATCCTCACCTGCAAACACTGAACCTTGCAGCCTGGCTTCTTCCCTGAGCACAACACCAGCAACCCTCAGCAAATACGTGCTGGACGTCATCCTTGAGGCCAGAAGGCCTAGTACTAGGAAATCCTATTCAGAAAAGTGGAAAAGAATATGTTCCTGGAGCCACTCTCTAGGAAAGGACACAGCCGTGCCCTCCTTACCTCAAATTCTAGATTACCTAGCAGAGCTGCTCCACAAAGGCCTTTTCTTCTCATCAATTAAGATTCATGCCTCGGCCATTTCAGCTCATTGCAATACGGAGCCACCTCTCTTTTTTTCACCCTCTGATCAAACAGTTCCTGAGAGGAGCTAACAATTTAAGACGCCCGAGGAGAGCTCCCACCCCTGCCTGGGACCTTTTCTTTGTACTAGAGAAGCTCACGCTTCCCCTTTTTGAACCTGTTGCTACAGCAGAGTTAAAATTCCTCTCTTGGAAAACAGCCTTACTTCTAGCCATCACTTCAGCAAGAAAAGTGTCTGAGCTACAGGCACTAATGGCTGTGGAACCTTTAATTAGTTTCCAGGCTGACAGGGTCTCCATCAGGACTAACCCATCATTTATGCCCAAGGTGATATCCAGTGTGGCTTTAAACCAGTCCAGCCATTTACCAACCTTTTTCCCTAATACTCGGAATAAAGGGGAGAGGATCCTGCACTCCTTGGACATGCACAGACAGCTCAGGTTCTACCTTGACAGGACTAAGCCTTTCAGAACATCTGACCAGCTGCTAGTCAGCTTTGCTACAGGGGCAGAGGGCAAGGCCATTTCAAAGCAAACAGTTTCCAAATGGATAGCGTACTGCATCCATTTCTGCTACAAACACCATGGAAAACCTACCCCGCAGGGGATCAGAACTCATTCCACTAGGGCTACTTCAACTTCTACAGCATTTCTCAGGGGAGTCCCTACCAGGGACATCCTGCAAGCTGCAACCTGGAGTTTTGTACACACCTTCACCAAGCATTACCACTTACCTGTCCTTTCTAAATCCAGAGCTGGATTTCCCACAGCAGTCTTACAAGGCCTGCTAGTCAGCCCTAATACTTCTTGACTGCCTCCACCATTACTCAGCTTTGGGAATCAACCCAAGTGTGATGACTGTAACATTGAAACACGAAGAACATAGTACAGTTGTGTACACTTAGCATAAATGTATTCACTGTTGCAGTTCTGGTTACCCTCCCTCCAGCCCCCTGACTTTTCTAGACTTTCCGCCTATCCTCTTTTTGGCCATATCTTATGGCTATGGTATTTACTTTTTACTGCAGGTGTTCTACACCATGTAATTGTTTCCTGTTTTGGGGGCTTCTGACCTCTGGGCAAGAAAAACTGATGTAATGGCATCTGCTGCATGTTTTATACCTCTGATGTCCTGACGTCATGGAAGAGACGACAGCATCCGACGCAGAAATCCCAAGACTGTGGTATTCGGGCTGACTGAGGGCTGCCTGCAGGCAGTAAACCCAAGTGTGATGACTGCAACAGTGAATACATTCGAACATCTACATTTATGGTAAGCGTACAACTGTACTTTCTAAACCAGAACATTTTAGTAGGCCTTTACAATTATTGTTGTTGCTTTTCCATATGTGATGGATGCAAACATTGCCTCTTTTTGTTTAATTAAAGCTGCAGAATAGTGTAGCTACATTTACTGTTAAGTGAGCAAGTCTTTGCTTAGGCTATGTATTGCTTGCTTTTTTTAATGAAATTATTGTGTATTTGTTATCCATGACATTTGGCTATGCCACATTTTCTGAGAATCATGTTGTAGATGTGTATATTGTTGAAAAAGTAGTAAAAAAAATATTCCTGCCATTGAGTCATGCAAGAATAGTCCATTGCATGTATATGTGGTTCAACAGAAAGTCCAACAACTGCAGGAATAGTTGAAAAGTGCTTCCTGTGCCTGCTAATGTGAAATTTGAAGAGTACATGAAAAATTCTGAGGTTCAGATTGCTGCTTTGACAGCCAAAGATGTTCACCCATTTGTAGAGAGACAGTTATTGTTGGTACTGCTGTCTTGATATGCTCAAGTGGATATGCAGCCGGACCCACTGAAAGGCTTATCCCAATTTTCCTTCTTTAAAAAAATGACAATGTGGCACCCCGACCATATCATATTTGATTGAGGAAAGGTGACCTGTTGGTCCTGACAGTTTTCTCAAGTTTATTTCTGCCTCTGTAGTTTATAATGCATTTTAAAAATGAACTGTTAGACATCAACAATGATTAGCTTTGTTACCCTTCCAAATGGGACTAATGTGAGGAAAAACCTGCATATGCCTTATCAAAGGCAGTTCATTCTAAAAGTCTGAGTTCACCTTCTGTAATTCTGTAGCACATTTTTTGTAATCATTTAATTTTTTTTCACTGAGTGTAGATCTTTATTTTATTGCCAACCTGGCAGCTTCTATCTTGGTTTGCCTCACTGTCATACTTGCAGAGCTGCGGGCCTTCTCATTGACTCATTTTATAAGCTAAAATACTTTGCTGTCCTGAATCATTAGCACTATAATGTCTGCAGTTCCTTAACTTCAGTTTACTGTTATCAGCTTGCATATTTTTAAAACTTTGAATGATTTCTTGTTTGCTGCTTACAAAAGTGACATTCTGACTCATCCCTCCCCCACCCCACACCTTGTTATGGGAAAGAGGCATTAAGGTGTTGACGAAGCCCATACTCATACTCTGTGCAAAAAATGCAACTCCTTACCTCAAGCCATCAGAACTATTTCTAACTTACCCACCTTTAAATGCTCCCTAAAAGAATACAAAGTATTGGACCTGCTCCTGTGCCAGTCCTGACTGAACTTAGTCACTATACTTCACTCAACCCTTTCAACCTAAATCACACTTGACAGCCTCCTACTCCACTTCTTTCTTTGTTTTTTCCACTACATTACCTTATCCACTTCATCTCTGCAGAGCTTTCCTCTGCCTCTTTCCTCCCTACTCACCCAAGCTACCTGAAGACACCCTTCCCTGCACTCTTCTTATAATCTCCTGCCCATCCTCCTTCCTTATATAACCATAATATGAGCACCATCTCTGATACTAAGACATCTCTCAATTTCTCTTCGCTGTCTCTAATCATATAATCTCTAATATCTCTCTCAAAATCTTATTAGAATTGCATCTGGTCTCATTTATCACATACTAATAATGATGAGTTTTTCCTCACATTTTTTTCTCCAACTCATGTTATTGTATTTCTTTGCACTCGTCTCTGAAACATATGTTCTCTGTTTTTCTCATTACATTTTTTCACTCTGTTTTGTAGTGTAATATATTTTGTGTTTTAAAATATCTGTACTTGATGTGTTGTGGTTTAACATGATATGTTGTGGTTTAAAATGTCTGTACTTGATTTTTGAAAGATTGTGATTGTGGAGCTTTTCTCCCCAGGCCTCCTCTGAAAATGGGCACTTTCTGGCCCAGTTGGACTTTCCTGGTAAACAAATGTCATTAAGTATAACAAAAAATGTAATGGTTTGCCAGCTCTGTGACGTAAGCCTTAAGTACGTTGCAGGTGCCTGGCATTCATCTATTAGATGATGTAGGCTTGCCTCTCCTAACAGAACAGTGATGGCTCTACCTCATTACATGGGAGACATCTAGCAGTAAGACTAGGTTCTGCACCAATGGAGCATGAGTGTTTGAATGCACAGTAACTACATACATGCACATAATCAGAGAGAGCATGTGTAGGCAAGCCCCTTGTGATCAGCAGCATGGAACTCAAATGAGCCTCTGTAAAGGAAGGGGAATGCTCCAGCATGGGTGAAAGTAGCAGTAAGTTATTCCACTCTGTCACCTTATGTTCAACATACAGGAATGGAATGAGCTAATAAGAAATCCTAGGCAAGGACTCTAGCTGGGAGATACCTGCCTCTCCCACTCCTCCATGGAACAAATGGGCCAGTTTGGGTGATGGTATTGGAACCATTGAACAGGTCTGGTAGGGAAGCAAAAAAAAAAAAAACAACACGTATCCAAAATGCACAGATGGTAACAAAATGGGCCAGATATCCATAATATTCAATAGAGACAATTTTTTGGGTTAAGTACATGAAATGTTTGTACTTCATTATCCAAGGTTTTCTCCCCCAAACTTCCAACTTTAAAAGAGTTATTGTCCCCTTGTATTCACCAATTAATAGAATACACTACCCCTATTATGATGTACTTAACCAGAGAGTTGAGAAGACCCTAAAGGTTCCTAACAAAGATGATCATAGACTTAAAATCCCTAAGCTGCCAGAAAGACTAGACACACTGGCCCTCTCTCCTCTCTCTTATAGGCTTATTAAAAGAAAACCTATGCCTTTCTTTCCAAGCAATGGGACCCAATAATTCAGGGTGTCCTACCCTTCACTGTTGCAGTATTCTTAACTTATGGGATTTCTTGCCAAGGATAGCCCTATGTCCGGCCAGTATACCAAAGTCTTTAATTCTTATCATTATCACACATCAGATGTATGCTTCCCACATCGGTGTAGGTATTAAAGGTGATGTATGAACTCTCCAAGTCAGAACTGAAGTGTCCCAGGAGAATTAAAGCTACCCAGGGGAAAGGAAAACATGTACATCCATGAAAAAAAAAGATGTCTAAGATGAAGGACAAAGACCCCTCAGCCATACAGATATTCCCAACAGAAAACGAGGAGAAAAGGGGGGCAGGAAAGTGGGAAGGGAAGGACTGAATGCTGCAACAGTAAAGAAAAGGACATCTACTGTTATGGTAAGATTTTACACAACTATAGTTTTGTACCTTCACAAGTCACAGTCCCACAAATATCAGAACATACAGTCTAAGCTTTTTCCAGTCGATCAACAAAACAAGATAGGGTGGGGGGGGGGGCTCGTTGCTCAGAATTTCCTTCACCTCTGAAATAGACTCACCCTGCAGCTAAAAGAGTATGGTACACTATCTTTTATTCAGAAGGGACCTGGATAATTGGATGTGTATTCATAAATTCGTCCTGGTCTTGACTAGACTAGCCATCTTCAAGAGGGGAGGTACATTCTATGCTGTGAACTACCAAGGCATGGTCACAAGACTCAGCAGCATTGAACTACCTGTGACTCCGATGAAACATTATGGTTATTGTTTCTAGCTGCACAGTAAATAAAAAATTGTACTCTTATTGGTTTCACAAATTTTTCCCCTAAACATTATGCTGAATGTTCAAACCTGCAAATGTACTGCTGTACCCCCTAATTCACACTTATCCGTCAGAATATATGTTATTAAAATGCTGTCTTTGGAGGAAGACCTTGCAGTCCCTCAAGTTTGCCTGGATGTGCTTGTGTTGTGATCTTTTTTCCTCATGTCCATATTCCATTGCCGCTTTGGTAACCCAGCATTAAGCAGTTGCACCTAGTTTAACGTTCAGTTCCTGATATGGTGTTTAGAACTAAATACTGAATTCCAGTAGTACTTTGTCAGTACCTTACATAATGGATGGTTAACCTTTGCATCTCCAGAATTCGTGTTCTGGCAATGTATCCATGCCTTCCATTGGCTGCTGCCATTATCCCCCTGTGCTGCATCCATCCCTAGGGTGAGTGTAACATCGTAAAGCTATTCCAGCTGTCATACATTTCTTTGTATCCCCCACCTTAGTCTTATACTTTTTCATACCATATCTCATCTGCCACCTCTGTATCAATTTTACTGGTTATAAATGGCCGTGTTGCTTCTTTCTCATCACAGCACCCACCCTAATTTTGGTGTGAGCAGGCTGACTTTTTTTTTTTTTTGTATTCCCGCTTATGACTATTGACATTGATGTACTGACCTTACTCAGTAAAGATTGTAAGGAGTGGGTTTAGCAGTACAGAGTTAAGGTGGCAGTTAAGGGTAGTGAAGTGGGAACTCAGATTCCTTAAGTATAGTGAGCGTAAGTGGTAGAGAATGCAGTTTTTCCATTCGGGTTGAGGGAGTTGCCTGTCTCAAAACTACTGGCAATACCATCTTAGGGACAGGAAATGTGAACAGTGTGTACCCAGTTTACACAGTCTCAAGAGAAAGTCCACCACATCCTGGTTAATATTAAAAGGAACACAAGAAGTCTTTTTGGAACAAGGGCTGTTTTTTTACTCTGTAAGCTTTCCTCATCTTTATGCATAAGATTTACACAGGCTGAATAGAACAGTCACAGTCAGGGAATTCAGGTAGCTCTTTACACTATAGCTCCAGGAAAAGGCCTTATCCCTTTCGCACTCCTAGCAAACTCCAGCTATATGGGGCAACAACAAAAAGGTGATTCTCCTTCTGTTGACCATAGTAGTCAAAATTGTATTATTAGTGAAATCGGGAAAGGCACCTTACCTAACTAACCATACACAGACCTTTTTCCTGTCTTTCACTAGAGATAGACTGTTGCTAAGATTTACTGCACTGTGATTAAAATGGTGCCTCTGCTGACTGCCCAAGCTGATCTTACCTTGCAGCAAAAAACACATAATCACACAAAAACATACTTGGAGGCTCTAAATAAAGATCTGCCTAAGCAGCAGAGACCTCCAAAGCAGACACCCAAGCAACCGCTACCCCAAAACAAAACACGTGCAACACATATCTCACAAAGCCAGTGTGCCGAACAGTCACAGCCTTTAAGACTAAACAACACACCTGATACACTTGTAATAGTTGACTCTATCGTCAGGCACACTGATGTCCCACTCACCAGGCTGAACAAGGAAAGGGTCACGGTGAGCAGCCTGTCCGGCGCTAGGATCCGCCACATCACACAAGCACTCAGGTCACTCCAAGGCAAGTACAAATATGACTCTGTCATTGTCCATGCTGGTGTGAATGACCTGAGACGTACCTCCCTGGACTACATGAAAAGAAACATAAAGGAGCTCTCTGAGCATGTAGCCCAGGCCGGTATGACCCTGACCTTGAGTAGCATCTTACCCTCACCAAGAATGATGCCATAATATGAAGACAAGATGATCAATTTCAACAATTGGCTTAAGTACTGGTGTCATTCAAAGGGGATCCAGTGCCTGTCAGCTTGGGATGATATGCTCGACAAGCCACGATCCTTCGCTAGGGATGGCTTGCACCTGTCACCCCTGGGCTTTCGGATATTGGCAAAGGCTCTTGCTACCCCCATAGTGCCTTTTTTAGGCAAGTCTCAAAAGACAAACCCACCTCCATAGGTATCACAAGGGATAAGAAACTAAGTGTAATGCTACTCAACGCCAGAAGTCTAAACCTCAAGATGCACGCACTCAAAACTCTCTTTAGCATGGAGAACATCGATATCTGTGCAGTAACAGAAACCTGGTTCAGGGCTCCAGAGAGCACCCCCGCACTACCAGGTTATACCTCATACCATGCTTTCGGCCCCAAAACTTGGACCGAACCACAAAAGGAGGGGGAGTATCGATATTCATCAAAGATACCCACACCTCCAGGTTGGTGGCAAAGCGCGAAGCATCAGAGACTGTCCATGTGCAACTAACAGTGGGTAAAACTGCCTTCCAGTTTATAGCCTGCTACAGACCACCCTCCCAAACCCAGGAACCCTACTCAGCCTTTCTGAGAACACTGGAAAATATGAAGGTCTCTCCAAACACCATTATATTGGGCGACTTCAACTACCCAAACATAGACAGGGAGCATTACTCTAGCTCCAACACCCTAGCCCAAAGGTTCCTAGAATTTATAAACTCAAATGCTATGGAACAACTTGTTACCACTCCCACAAGAGGGGAAAACATACTGGACCTGATCATCACCAACATGGGGACTCTATGCTCCAGACCAGAAGTGTATCCCACACTGGTAAGATCAGACCATAAACTAATCTCACTGGATATTCACATCCCGACCCCACCCCCTGCCCAGAAAACCACAGTGAAAAACTTCTCTAGAGCAAATTTCACACTCCTCAAAACCGAGGT
This sequence comes from Protopterus annectens, assembly GCF_019279795.1. Taxonomy (NCBI): domain Eukaryota; kingdom Metazoa; phylum Chordata; order Ceratodontiformes; family Protopteridae; genus Protopterus; species Protopterus annectens. The sequence goes on along the minus strand of NC_056743.1, from coordinate 880,202,343 downwards.
GGAATCCTTCAAAGCCCCAGGGCCTGTGGAAAATACGGCCCAGACCGCAGAATCCTTTATAAATGCATTCTATGAACACCTTCAGGAATGCATGGATCATGCGATCCCAAATAAAACCAAGACCCAATCCTCCAAAGCAGACTTCCTGTCTGGTGGACCCCAGCCATAAACAAACTATACAATAGGAGGAGGAAGCTACTAAATGATAGAGCAAAATCCCAAAAAGGGAAGGCATCACTGATCAGTATTAGCAAAAAACTACGGGCACTCATAAAATTGTCTAAGGCCAGCTTCGAGAGAAAAATTGCACAGGACACTAAGGATAATCACAAGGCTTTCTTTAGTTATGTTAGGAACCTGGGTGGTAATTCCCAGATATGCTCAGAATTAGTCCAAAATGACAAAAAATACACTGAACCCACAGACATTGCCAACATCCTAGCTGACAGGTTCAGCGCAAACTTCTCCCCCCCCTCCCCACCAAAAGGGCAAATATCTATCCCAGCAGAGTGCTGCCCCCCTGACATCTCAGATGCTCAGGCATGAGCCGCCCTCTTCAAAGCAAAAAACACAGCATCAATGGGACCAGACGGTGTCCCGGGCTGCGTCCTACATGAACTCCAAGAAGAGCTAAACCCAAACATAAAACTACTGTTCAATCTCAGCCTTACTACGGGATATGTGCCCAAAGAGTGGCGTACAGCAACAGTGGTCCCTCGCCATAAAGGTGGTGCCTCAACGGATCCTGGAAACTATCGCCCCATAAGCCTGACTAGCTTGGTCTGCAAAGCTATGGAAAGGATCATCATGGACCTCATAAATAAAGATATTGGGGGCCTACAGACACTGGATCCTACCCAGTTTGGCTTTGTTAAGGGCAGATCCTGCCTCTTAAACCTGGTTGATTTCTTTGAAACAGTCACCAAGGCCATTGACGAGGGGAAGGTGGTCCACACAGCCTACCTGGACCTCGCAAAAGCCTTCGATACAATACCCCACTCGGGTATTATAGATAAGCTCACCAGCTTAAATATAAACCCCTATGTCAGTAGATGGGTTGCAAACTGGCTCAAGGACAGAACCCACATGGTTAGAATTGCTGGAGCTGTGTCAGACTCCAAACCAGTTACAAGTGGCATCCCACAAGGCTCAGTCCTGGGACCTCTCTTGTTCGGTATATATTTCTCGGAGGTACAGGCCAACACGGAAGGACTGTGGCTGACCAAGTTCGCAGATGACTGCAAACTGGGCGCCATAATCGACTCTCCAGCCGACACAAGCATCCTGCAAAAGGGCCTCATAGAAACAGACAACTGATGCCAGAGCCATGGCCTCAAGCTAAATGCCAAAAAGTGTATAGTCATCCCCTTTGGCAAAAACAAAGTGCCCACAAATTACCACATAGGTGGTAATCCATTAAGTACAGAAGAAGTAATTAGGGACCTGGTGACCCAAGTTGATAGCAATCTCTCATTTGACAACCACGTGGCCAAAGTGGTTAGAAAAACATTTTATATAGCCCACCTAATCATGAAGGGATTCACATCTAGATCAGGGGAGGTCATCGTGCCTCTTTACTCATCCCTCATCAGGCCCATTATTGAGTACAATGCCTTTTTTGGGATGTACCTTACCAGACACCTGCAGCAACTGGAAAGACCCCAAAAGTACCTCACCAAGAGGATCAAAGGGCTCAAACAGATGCCATATGCTGCCCGGTTAAAGAAACTCCAGCTATACTCAGTGGCATACCACCTGTTCAGAGGCGATCTGTGCCTGACGTATAAAGCCATGTCCAACCCGGAATTAATGGACATGCTGCACCTCAGAAAATCCAAATCCCATCGAGCTACGCTCGAGAGACTTGAACCTCAGCACTGAAATAAATAGGACATGCTGGAGGGACAGATTCATAACCCAGAGGCTCCCTTCACTGTAGAATAAAATCCCAGTCCAGGTTAGGCAGAGTCCCTCATTGACTCTCTTCAAGAGGAATCTTGATGAGTGGATGGGAGATCGTAGGTTTACCCTGGGTATCACTTCTGTGTCACTGTTAGACAGAGGCGCACAGTATACTAACCTCGAAAAAGGGCATAGCAAAATAAATTTAAAATGGGTGGCGAAAGCCAAACACATTCTGGCTAGGCTTATAAATGCCCTAGGGCAGATAGCCTAGTATGAACCTATAAGGGTAGGCAGAGAAGCAGTGCTCTGATCTTGTTATGGTAGAATGTATTGTAATTGCTTGGGGGCAAGGCTTTTCTAGTTTGTTCTGCTTGTAGATTTATACAAGGTGATCAGCACTATAGATTGTCCTTTTCTGTGAGGTGTGGGATCAGAAGGAGCTTTATACAGCATTGTAACTGCTATTTAAAAAAAATCCATTGACCAAAGTTATTACTAATTACCTAATTTGTCAGGTCACTGGCCTTTCACATGGGGTTTTAACCCCTGTTTATACTATATGCCTTAAAATCTTCTGCTTCTCCTGTACCTTCCACTAGCATGTGACCTCTTATGATATTTTTCTTTATGTACAAAAGTGATCGTACGTTATTATGTCGTGTATATTGTACATTATACTGAATGATGTTATTTGTATGCTGTATCTGACATTTTTGTACTTTGTACTATGTATGCTTAGTTTCAGATGCAATTTTTTCATTAGAATATTTTTACCATGTTATATAAGTTTGTTTGTTTTCTATTGGAACTTTTCTCCTCAGGTCTCTGCTCAGACTAACCTGGTCAACAAATGTCAGATGGATATATATATATATATATATATATATATATATATATATATATATATATATATATATATATATATATATATATATATATATATATATCAAATGTGTGTGTGTGTGTATGTATGTATGCATTTGATCTGTTGAGGAGTAAAGGATAGGGATTCCCTGTATCCTCCCCTCCCATTGTTTATTCTGGGAGGAGAGGCGCCTGGGGGATGCATTTCAACCAAATGTCCTACTTACAGGAATTTCAATTGACAGGCACAACACACTGTCAGTTAGCTGGTGTGACTCTGGCATTGAGTTGTTTCATCCAGTGCAGAATATAGACATAGTTGTTTATTTTTTTTTTTTTTGGATTCACTCACTCAGATATCTGATCTGGAAATTAACACGTATGACTTCCCGTCTTTGCCCTGTGTAGCACAGGGACCAGGCTGTAAAGATGATGGTCTTGCTGAGTTACATTTTAATCTGCAGGAAGCTTTGCCAACTATTCCTAGAAGTGAGTGTACAAAAGCTCAAAGTATTCATTGTTGATTGTATTAATACTGTAAACTACTGAGGAACCCATCTAACTGAATGCATCAGGTTCCGTTTTGTTACATGAATAGTTTAGCCACACACACACACACACACACACACACACACACACACACACACACACACACACACACACACACACACACACACACACACACTCACTGCTACTGTTCAGAGGCATAGCTAGGGCAGGATGAAGGGGGCAGCTGCATGGGTTCATGGTGTTAGGGAGCACAATCTGCAGATGCCGGTGGGGTGGCGGTGCAGTATCAGCATTGTGAAATGAATGGCATTACTGTATTGTGTTCATGGCAGAAGCAGTGAACACTTCTTGTGTGGTACAACAACTGTAAAAGGCCGTCTTGTGAGTTTTGGGCTTCTGTAACCATGGGTCTGTTGTTCTGGAGTCTGTGTAAAGGAGCTGATGGATATGCAGCCTCCTCAGTTCTCAAATACGATCCAGGACCAGTTGTCATGCTGATAAATTGCCCTTCACAGTCTTTAACATAAGTAACAGATACTTCTGATTTGATTTAAAAAAAAAGTTTGGAGCAAGGGGATCACTCTTGGCATTGTAATGCCACAGACACAGACTGGCTTCAGTGTGCTGTGGGACTGCCTAAAACTTTACCTGTGATGGTGCAAATTAAGGGAAGCTGCATAGATCTGTCTTAAGCAGTGCCAATATTCACACACAGTTATATTTCTGCCTGATAATTACTCTCCAGTACAGTGTAATCCCAACTACTGTTTAGAGCATTCTGGTGTGTACACTCTGCAATTGCCTCTTTCTGCCTTCCTCCTGGTAAGAATCTGCCCATTCTTGAAAACATCCTATCCTGGTTCTCCCACAACATACCATATGAGACACTTATCCTTGGTGATGTCAACATTGATTGGTCCAAACTCACAACTGACTCTCCCCAACTCAGTATCCACCTACACAGCTTCTACCAACTTATAACATCTCCCACTCGCTTCCATACAAATTCCACTTCCAGCTCCATCATAGACTGGATCCTTACCAATTCCCCCCACCAATACCACAATCCCACCACCTTACCTGACTCCCTCGCTGATCATCTCCCTACCACCATCATAAGACACTACTCCCATATTCCTAAACCCCACCTTATCAAAGACTGTTGAAAACTATCGACTTTCAGTTCATCCCAATTTAACTCCATTCCCCACAGGATAGATTGGTCCATCCTAAAACACCTCCCCCTCAACGATGCTGTAAGCACTTTCAGTAGCATTTTCATTAATACTCTAAACTCCTTAGCTCCCTCTAGGAAGATCAGAGTAAAATCAAACCATGCTTCCTGGCTCACCAAAGAGACTAGGTCCCTTATGAAAAAAAGAGATCATGCTTGGAAAACCTGGACTAAAACTAAACAACCACCTTTTCTTCAAAAATACAGACAACTGAGGAACCTTGCAAAAAAACATACAACTAAAGACAAAACGTTATACTATACCTCTGCTCAGCTTAACAACAAATCCAATCCTCTAAACTTTTGGTCAACTCTCAACAACATCCTCTATCCTGGAAAGCCCTCTAATCCCTCCCCATACCCTAACTCTTCCTCTCAGGAAACAGCTACCCTCCTGAATAAACACTTTATCTCTTCCATCCAAAATCTGGCAACCTCTAAGCCTAACTCTACTTTGACACCCACCTCTCCAAGTCCCACAAACACAACTTTGTTTTCTTTTGAGCCAATTCCCATTACTTACATCAAATCTCTACTACTCAAGCTAAAACCTTGCTCTCCTTCCACTGACAGTCTATCTCCTACATTCCTCAATCTTGCTGCTGACTCAGTTGCCTATCCTGTATCTATACTAATTAATCGATCTATTCTGGAATCAACTGTCTCCACCCTTTGGAAATCGTTCTTCACTATCCCTCTTCATAAAGGTGGAAACTCCACTGACCCCTCAAACTACCGACCCATTGCCATTCTGTCCCCCCTCTCCAAGATATTATAAAAATGTATTTACTCACAGCTTCTCAATCACCTCCTCACACACCATTTACTTACCCCTACCCCACATGGATTTTGTCCTCACCACAGCACCACCACTGCCCTCCTCTGTTTCACTCATATCATTGCAGAGGCCCTAGACAACAATAAACTAATTTCCTGTCTCTTCCTAGATATCTCCAAAGCCTTCGATACTGTCTCTCATCCTCTACTACTATCCAAACTCGCAAATCTCCACCTGTCCCCCTCCACACTTGCCTGGTTTAATAGTTACATATCTGGCGGGGAACAATCTGTCAAATGGCTCTCATCGTCCTCACCTTTCCTTCCCATCTCCACTGGTGTTCCCCAAGGCTCCATCTTGGGACCCCTTTTGTTTAACATCTTTACCAATGATCTTTACACCTCATGCAAAGAATTCTCCCTTATTCAGTATGCCGTCGACTCCTCACTTAAATCCATCTCAAATAACATTCCTGAAGTACACTCCCTGACCCAACCGGCCCTACTATCCACTGAACAGTGGCTCTCTCACAGCCTATTGATCCTAAATCCCAAAAAGACCAAACCCCTTCTTTTCCTTCCCCGTTCTGTTTCTCATCACTAAACCTCCTTTTTTATTACATCTTCTAACAATACAAACATCCAACCTGACACCCACACAAAACTCCTAGGGGGTCATTATCAATGACGAACTCAAGTTCAACCTACACATACTCCAATGTTTAAAAAAAGACAAACCAGAAACTAGGTCTGCTATATCAGACCAAAAAATTCCTAACCCCCTGAATCTAGACTTACCCTGGGCCAGGCACTCCTCCTCCCCTCCCTCTTATACGCCGCCCCAGTTCTTACCAATATCCAGGCCTCCACTCTAAACAAATTGCAACAGATTTGCCATAAAATAGCCAGATTCATTACTAACTTCCCATACAACTCACACCACTGCATTTCTTTAAACTCTCTTCAATGGCTTGAACTTCCCCAGTTTCTGCTATCTTATCAATTTCATATACACTCTATTCTTTATAAATCCTCCTTCTGTCCATCTCTATCTTCCTTGGTCTCCATCTACATCCCATCCCAGACTCTCCGTACTTCTCCGTACTTCTAACCAACAATTACTTGATATCTACCCCCCAAAAGGTCAGTAGGCAACCCTACAAACGCTCCCTTGCCCATGCTTGGAACAAACTTCCCCTTGACTTACATTCCATCTCCCACACCTCCCACTTTAAAAATGAACTAAAAGCTTATTTTCTCAATTCCAGAACCTGCCCTTGCCATGACCCTACCTAGTCTTCCTTCCCTTTATGTACCCTCAAAAGGACCATACTTAGTACCTCATTGCACCTCTCTCTCCAATGTGTCTACTATGCATTTGCACAATTTTATGCAAACAAAAAATGTTCATTGTTGACCTATTGAAGTATATCAATGTAAAATTGTCACTTAGCTTCTTTTTAATGCAACTTTAACTTTATGCATGTAACCCAACATATGTGAATTGTTTTGCTATAACTGCTATTATATCAATATTGTTTAAAATTGTACTTGTTTTAAAATGTATTACTGGAGCTTTTCTCCTCGGGTCTCCACTGAAAATGGGCCACAAGCCCAGTTGGACAAACCCGGTTAAGAAATGTCAATAAATAAATAAAAAATAAATAAATACACGTATCTGCTTTCATACTCCCTACTTGGTGTCATCCTCCAACAACCCACGGGTTCCTATTACAAGACCGAAGACGCATTCTTTCTTTCGAATGCATCTTGGTCGAACATAAAAGACTGAAAAGGCAAAATATCGAAGCGGCTTTTTAGCAAATTCTTTCCAAGGGAAAGAATTTGCTTGGCCACTTCTTTACTTTGCCGTTTTCGGCACTGTGCTGTCTCTGTGTTGGTATATTTAAGTAGGGGGCGTTTGGGTGGCGCAGCCCCCCACTTAATGTAATGTTTTAAAGTGTTTTCTTTTCTTTTTTTTTTTTTTGTTTGTTGGAACAGCGATTTTTTTTCCCTTGGAAAAAAATCACTGTTCTGACAGTTCGACATTGTAAGCTTTCACTTACATAGGGTCGATTAATCACCGTTCACTTTTTTAAGCGTTTGGTGATGTAATATAGACCCTATATACACACACATAGACACAGACACACACACACACACATATATAGATATATAGTGTGTATGCATGGATATATATATATATATATATATATATATATATATATATATATATATATATATATATATATATATATATATAAGCCACGGTGGTGCAGTGGTAGCGTTGTCACCTCACAGCAAGAGGTTCTCCCATTCGATTCTCATCTGGAGCGCCTTCTGTGTGGAGTCTGCATGTCCTTCTCGCGGTCGAGTGGCCTTCGAAAGACATGCGTGAATGGGTGTACCTTCGTTGAAGGTCGGGCGTCGAGCTGGCACCTCGGCAGCGAAATAATCTACTGCCAATCAACAGCAGACTGGAGTTCTGCTGTGGTGACCCCTAACCCGGAAAAGCCGAAAGAAGAACAAGTGTGTGTGTGTGTGTGTGTGTGTGTGTGTGTGTGTGTGTGTGTGTGTGTGTGTGTGTGTATCTGTATATATGTATATATATCTATGTATGTATGTGTTTTTGTGTGTGTGTGTGTGTGTCTATATATATATATATATATATATATATATATATATATATATATATATATATATATATATATATATATATGTATATAGAGTGTGTATTTTATTTTTATTTCCATCACCTATTCCATGTATACTTCTTACTCCTTTATTCTTCCCCTACTATTTCCTCCTAATCTCTGAACCTGTCTACTACACCATCTCTCCAGACACAGCTGTATATCTGACTTAGTTTACAGCCATAACTATGTCCAATAAGCTTTATGACTACATCACTGCTGCAGCTGTTACTGTTGTTCTAATGTCAATATGTACCATCACAGATGTAACCAATACTCCTATGCTTATATGAATGTATACTCCATGTATATCTGCTGTCCTCATGTATCTGTGTTACACACATTTTACATTTGTGGCTTATGCTGGCATTGTTAAATTGCATTTATATCAATTTTATTACTTTTTATTATTCTGCAATTAATGTATCATTTTGTGGAGCTTTTCTCCCCGGGCCTCCGCTGAAAAAGGACCTATGTCCAATTAGACTTTCCCTGTAAACAAATGTAAAATAAGAAATACATTTATCACATCCCTGTTTCAGTGCAACCTTTTAAATCACCTGTTGAGTGTTCGTGTCTTGTCATTTTGTGCTGGTTCTGTCGTGTTCGTGGATAGAGTTATTAAAATAGCTTATGTACAGTTTTATGATGTAGATGGATATTTTATGAAGGAAATCTGGACACTCGGGCTGTGGAAGTAAAATTGTGTTTGGTTTCCTTAAGTAAGTGTGTGTGTGCGCATGTGTTTGCGTGTGTGTGCGAGTGACTGACTCCATTGTAAGATACTGTTCCTTAAAGCAAGTGTGCAAGATGTTAATAAACTAGACACTTCATAAAAGATGTATGTAGCTTTGTATGCAGTTTTTTCTTGTCTTTTCACCCTTACATAGTCCTACATTAATTGCTCTCGTCAGTTTTCATTGCTTTCCTGATCACATTCTTGAGGAGCCCTAGAATATGATATAATCGCCTAGTCAGCAAGTACTTGAAATTTGTGCTGTATCTTTTCTTTTGTAGCTTAAAGACTCTCTTCAGGAATGGCTAAACAAGTCATGGGGTTCTGGAGACTGGACATCAAATGCTCGGCTCATCACCCAGTCCTGGATTCGTGATGGCCTGAAGCCACGCTGCATCACCCGGGATCTCAAGTGGGGGACACCGGTACCACTCGAAGAATTTAAAGATAAGGTGAACAGCTATGATCTTTTGTTTGTTAATTTTATTATTTAGTGTACTTTATTCTTTTAGTTGGGTTTGTTTGTATTATACGTGTGTGTGTGTGTGTGTGTGTGTGTGTGTGTGTGTGTGTGTGTGTGTGTGTGTGTGTGTGTGTATGTATGTGTATGTGTGTATGTGTGTATGTATTTTATTTATTTATTGACATTGGTTAACCGGGTTTGTCCAACTGGCCTTGTGGCCCATTTTCAGTGGAGACCCGAGGAGAAAAGCTCCAGTAGTATATTTTAAACAAGTACAATGTTAAACAATATTGATAGCAGTTATAGCAAAAATATTTACATATGTTCAGTTACATGCATAAAGTTAAAGTTGCATTAAAAAGAAGCTAAGTAACAATTTTACATTGATATAGTTCAATAGGTCAACAATAAAAACATGTTTGTATAAAATTATGCAAATGCATAGCAGACACATTGGCAAGAGAGGTGTAATCAGGTACTAAGTATGGTCCTTTTGAGGGTACATAAAGGGAAGGAAGACTAGGTAGGGTCATGGCAAGGGCAGGTTCTGGAATTGAGAAAATAAGCTTTTAGTTAATTTTAAAGTGTGAGGTGTTGGAGATGGAACGTAAGTCAAGGGGAAATTTGTTCCAAGCATGGACAAGGGAGCATTTGTAGGATAGTTTGCCTACTGACCTTTTTGGGTGGTAGATATCATGTAATTATTGGTTAGAAGTGCGGAGGGTCTGGGATGGGATGCAGATGAAGACTAAGGAAGATAGAGATGGACAGAAGATGGGTTTATAAAGAATAGAGTGTAGCATATAAAATTGATAAGATAGCAGAGATTTGGAAAGTTCAAGCCATTGAAGAGAGTTTAAAGAAATGCAGTGGTGTGAGTTGTATGGGGAGTTAGTAATGAATCTGGCTGTTTTATGGTAAGTCTGTTGGAGTTTGTTTAGAGTGGAGGCCTGGATATTGGTAAGAACTGGAGCGGCGTACAAGAGGGAGGGGAGTGCCTGGCCCAGGGTAAATCTAGATTCAGGGGTTAGGAATTTTTTGTTCCGATGTAGCAGACCTAGTTTCTGGTTTGTTTTTTTTATACATTGGAGTATGTGTAGATTGAACTTTAGTTCGTCATCAATAATGACCCCTAGGAGTTTTGTGTGGGTGTCATGTTGGATAGTTGTATTGTTAGATGTAATAAAAAAGAAGGTTTTGTGATGAGAAAAAAACGGGGAAGGAAAAATAGGAGTTTGGTCCTTTTGGAATTTAGGATCAATAGGTTGTGAGAGAGCCATTATTCAGTGGACACTAGGGCCTGTTGGGTTAGGGAGTGTACTTCAGGAATGTTATTTGAGATGGATATAAGTGTGGAGTCGTCGGCATACTGAATAAGGAAGGATTCTTTGCATGAGGTGTAAAGATCATTGGTGAAGATGTTAAACAAAAGGGGTCCCAAGATGGAGCCTTGGGGAACACCAGTGGAGATGGGATGGAAAGGTGAGGAGGATGAGAGCCATTTGACAGATTGTTTCCTGCCAGATAGGTAACTATTAAGCCAGGCAAGTGCGGTGGAGGATAGGTGGAGATTTGAGAGTTTGGATAGTAGTAGAGGATGAGAGACAGTACCGAAGGCTTTGGAGAGATTTAGGAAGAGACAGCAAATGAGTTTATTGTTGTCTACGGCCTCTGCAGTGATATAAGTGAAGGAGAGGAGGGCAGTGGGGGTGCTGTAGTGAGGACGAAATCCATGTTGGGTAGGGGTAAGTAAATGGTGTGTGAGGAGGGGATTGAGAAGCTGTGAGTGAATACATTTTTCTAATATCTTGGAGAAGGGGGTACAGAATGGCAATGGGTCGGTAGTTTGAGGGGTCAGTGGAGTTTCCACCTTTATGAAGAGGGATAGTGAAGAAAGATTTCCAAAGGGTGGGGACAGTTTATTCAAGAATAGATCGATTAATTAGTATAGATATAGGATAGGCAACTGAGTCAGCAGCAAGTTTGAGGAATGTAGGAGATAGATTGTCAGTGGAAGGAGAGCAAGATTTTATATATATGTATATATATATATATATATGTATATATATGTATATATATATATATATATATATATATATATATACATATATATATATATATATATATGGATATATATATGTATATATATGTATATATATATATATATATGTATATATATATATATATATATATAGATATATATACATATATATATATACATATATGTATATATATATATATATATATATATATATATATATGTATGTATATGTATATATATATATGTATATATATATATATATATATATATATATATATATATATATATATGTATATATATATATATATATATATATATATATATGTATGCCCTTGCCTTGCCTTGTATACACTTGCCACTTGCACTTGCCTGCCTTGCCTGCCTGCCTTGCCTTGCACTTGCCTGCTTGCCTTGCCTGCCTGCACTGCACTTGCACGCCTGTTGCCCGCTTGCAAAACCGCTTGCATCCACCGCAAAATCGCCAAAAACACAAAAATAACCGCCGCCGCCACGCTCTTCGCTCCATCGCCATGCATTGCGCCATCGCCATCTTTACCGCCGTCGCCGCGCCGTGCCGTCGCCATGCGTCCCGTCGCCGTCGCCGCCATTAACCGTGCCCCATCGCCCATTCCATCGTCAAAAATGCATTAAATATACGCCGACACCGTCCATTGGTCCCATAAAACCATGCCCCGTACCGCCGCCGCATTTGGCCCCGTTGCCGCCATGCCGCCGCCGCCGCCCGCCGCCGCGCACCGCCATGCCGCCGCGCCGCCGCCGCGCCGCCGCCACGCCGCCGCGCCGCGCCGCGCCGCCACCGCACTGCCGCCGCGCGCCGCCGCCGCCTGCCGCGCGCACCGCACGCACTGCCGCCGCCGCCACTGCCGCCGCACCACCACCGCGCGCGCCGCCGCCGCCGCGCGCGCCGCACGCGCGCGCACGCACCGCCGCCTGCCGCCGCACCGCACGGTACCACCGCATTTGCAATGCAGCATCCGTCCATTCGCACTTTCCCGCTTACACCGGAACTACCACCAGCCGCTGGCCGCCACCGTCTGGCCAACACTCTTTCGCCGCCGCCGCTTAACAGCAACGCACCATCATCAGTGGCGCTTATTACTTGGTGCGCTTTTCCCGTCATAACGCCACGGCAAAACACACGCACCGCACCATTGCATTGCCGCCGCGCCGCCACGCCAAACAACACCGCCGTAATGCCGCCGCCGCCGCGCCATACGCCATCTGCTTGCCGCCGCCATAACGCGCCGCCCATCCGCTTTACCGGCATTACTCAATTGCCATTACTGTTTGCCACCGTCATCACCATGCCGCCATTGCCGCCCGTAACGCACCCACACTCCATTTCTTCCGTCCATACAAAAAAATACACTACCATGCCATCGCCGCCAGCCGCCACTCCATCCGCATTACCATAATACCACCGCCGCCACTTGGCAGCAAAACAACCACCAATGCTTGCCGCCGTCCAAAACACACTAACACACTTATCTACTTCCTCACACACTTAACACCACAACACGGCAAAACATGCCACACCTACTACACTCGCGCTTTCCGGCAAAACCCCATAATCGCCCACAATAACGCTAACTCATCTACCTCTGGTCCGCACCGCACTTATACTCCGAAATGCAAAATACCCAACAAAAAAAAACCATTGGTAAGTACTACACACCCTACTATGCCGTATAACATGCCACACATATTCTTTCGCGCCACTTCCGTGTATTTCACTTTCACGCCACTTACAATGCGTCATACCATGCCAAAACGCCACGCACACACCATTACTACGCCAACACCGCCGCCACGCCTGAACGCCACCAGCCGCCGCCGCCCACACACCACACTCGCCGCGCCCGTACATTTTCGTCTGCCGCGCCACACCGCACCAGCCTGCGCGCCACTCACACAAAAAACAATTTTGAAATACCACCACTTGGTACTCTGGAATTTTCCATTACTTGGCCATTCCATTCATCGCACACTTCCACAAAACTCTTTAGCCGCTTAACCGTTAAAATTTCCACAAATAACAAAACTATCTCGCCACTGTCCACAATCCCATATTTTCTACCCTTATTATTTACCGATACCCCACCATTGATATATATAATCACTTCTTTTCCTACTCCATTCCCTTACTTTATTTTAACAATAATTTCAAGGATATCACTTTCATCGACAAACCAATCAGTATACATCTCCTTCTTGAACCTATCATAGATTTACTAACCAACCTGGAAAGTCTCACCATTTGCCCTTTAATCCACACCCTTCCTTTGGTGGAGGGGTGGCAACTAGTGAAGTGTATGGAATTAGAAAAACTAGGTTTTGCTACTGTAGATGTTACCTAGTTTACCTTCATATTTAAAAATACAAACATCCAAATAATTGATTGATGTCACCTACCATGTGTGTGTGTAGTAAAACTCCGTAACTTGGTTGATGTATAAACCATAAATTCAATTACTTCTTCTTCTGTGCCCTTCCAAAGGGGTACTAGGATCTCCTTCAGAAGCCTACTATATAATACTATGTGTTTATTAAATACTGATGATAAAATGAATCTCACCACTGCCAATGAAACCAGGTTGGCAAAAACTGGGGCTAGCGTGCCCCATTGCCACCTGCTTTAGTCTGTTGTTAAGTTTCCTTCAAACATTAAATAGTTACTGGTCAAATAAATCTCATAATCAAACATGTGTTAAGCCTCCCTAGGTCAAAACTTTTACTATTATAAACTTTCCTGAAATAATTCAAGTCCCTCATTTGTGTGGGGAATAGTGGAAAGAGATTGACTACATCTATGGTTAAAAGGCCATACGTCTCAGCGTCAACTCCACTTGCTCTAGTCCTCTGAGAGACAGTGCCAGGAATCTTTGATGTGGTGTTTCCACCACCATGTACAACTAGTCTACAAAGCTGCCCGCCAGGTTCTGTCTTGGGACCCCTTGCGATACAATGGGTCTAAATGCAAAACATTAAGACACGGCCAATGTGAGTTAAATAAGGCAGATATCTTAGGGCCCAGCATAAAAGTGAAATTCATCCTCATTGATGGTGCCTTGGTACATTGCATCAAGTAAGACAAATCAATCTTACTATATGCCCTATTTATTTCCTTGTCTTGATACTCTAGGTATGTGTCCCGTCACCTAACGTTTTCATCATGATCATTTGTAATCCATGCCTCATGATGACCATCCCTCCCCATATCGAGAGCGCGCCTGTATTCATTGGTCACCATAAGGTCGTGCAATCTTCCTCCTCAGCAGTCAGGTTATCTTGTAGAGTGATTTTGCTGAGCTTTGCAGCCTAGAAGTCACGTTCCACCATTTGTTCAAAGTGTTAATATCCTTTGTGGGGGGCATAAAATGCTTTTCTTCATTTTACACAGCTGAAGAACATGGTTTTACTGAAGTCACACCTAAGTTTGAAAATAACAGATGTAAGTTTAACTTTATAAGTATAAAACTTCAATTTACCAATAACTGTATGTCAATTTTGTAACTAAGACAAAACCCAATCCTTTACTAAGCAAAATTCCAAAGTGAACTTGCAAAGTCTCCATTTTCTGTGTAATTGTATGTT
>NC_056743.1:880137505-880180005 GCF_019279795.1 Protopterus annectens | reverse complement strand
TTGCTGCAAAGCACGCAGTCTTGTAAAATAGCTCTAGTTTGTTTTAGAGAGGTTTGAAGGCTTGAAAGGATGGGTGCTGTATATAGAAATGATGATATAAGGTAAGTGTTTGCTAAGGTTGCTTCAGTACAAGTTTTTAGTTCTCTAAAGCATTTATAACTTTTGATGATTTATATTACAGCATTTAAAATGTGTAGGTTAAACTACAGGCCATCATCTATAGTCATGCATAGCACTTTGGTATGGGAAACAATGTCTGTGC
Source organism: Protopterus annectens (assembly GCF_019279795.1). NCBI lineage: Eukaryota > Metazoa > Chordata > Ceratodontiformes > Protopteridae > Protopterus > Protopterus annectens. The sequence continues at coordinate 880,179,743 of NC_056743.1, read as the reverse complement.
TTCTTAGGGATGGATTTTGAAATCGGATTTGTCTTTGCTGTGTGAGTTAGGAAAAAGCAGGAGTTAGCTTAGTGTTTTTTTTTTTAAGGGTTGAGCAGTAGTGGATGGTGTAGCCAATTTTCAGTGGAGTTAAAAAAAACTTCTTGTATTATTTGTGGAAGATGGGTTGGGCTATCAGAGGAGCATATAAGAACAGAGCCATTACCGTTGAGAGGCTACATGCCTCACAACTGTTCAGATTTTTGACTTGTATGTTTGGTCTGTCCTTCATAGTTTGTTTTCCTGTCCAGTCATATAGGACTGATGCCACTAAATAATGAGACATTTGAGATTCAAGCTTCATATCCTCCAGACAATGCATGATAACACAACACAAGTCTAGCAACTTTCTAACTTTATAAGAGCAATATTTAAAATCTCTCCCTGATTTTGGACCTTTGTCTCCCTGTTATTTTTGTCTTTGTCCAGATTTCTTGATCTAAGAGGTTGAAAGATATGATGAGACAGACTTGTTGGACTGAAGTATAGGTCATTGGTGAATACTTTAAATAGCAGAGGACCAACAATACACTCTTAAGGTGTACCTGTCATAACTGGTGCAAACAGAGATAGGATACAAAACGATTTAACAGATTGTTGTCTCTCAGACAGGTATCTATTGAACCAATTGAGATTGGAGTGCGAGAGGGAGGACATTTGATGTAGAAGTTCATAGGTTCATAAGTAGGTACTAGGATGTTGGCCCAAGGGCCTGTACAAGCCTAGCCATAACTATTCCCTGGCTATTGCTCCCAACAAATATTTACTTTCCTGGACCCCTGTCTAGCAGGGCTACTGATGTGATCCCCAGGGTGAATTTCCTATCTCCCATCCAATCGTCAAGGTTCCTCTTTTAGAGGGCCATTGAGGTGCTCTGCCTGATATGTATGGGCAGCCTCTTCCAGAGTATGGGGAGTCTCTGGGTTAGGAAACTATCCCTCCAGCATGTTCTGTTCATCGTGATGACAAGGTTAAGATCCCTGGAGCGTGAGGCTCGGAGCAATTGGGAATTCTTTAAGTGTAGCATGTCCAACAACTCTGGGTTTGACATGGCCTTGCATGTTAGGCAGAGATTGCCTCTGAGTAGGCGATATGCGACAGAGTATAGCTGGAGTTTCTTTAGACGGTCAGCATAAGGCATCTGCTTTAGGCCTGTGATTCTTTTTTGTGAGGTATTTCTGCGGCCTTTCTAGTTGTTGCAGATGTCTTGTGAGGTACATACCAAATGGGGCATTGTATTCTGTAGTGGGTCTAATGAGGGATGAGTACAGAGGGACAATGACCTCCTTTTTTCTGGATGAAAAGCTCTTAGTGATGAGGTGTGCCACATGGAAGGATTTTCTGACTGTTGTGGCTATGTGGTTATCAAAGGTGAGACCACTGTCCACCTGTGTCCCTAGGTCTCTTATCACACTTTCAGTGTTTAGTGTACTGCCACCTATGTGGTAATTCACAGGTACGTGGTTTTTCCCAAAGGGGACAACTATACATTTTTTGGCATTTAGCTTGAGCCCATGCCTCTGGCACCAGGCATCTGTTTCGGTAAGGCCCTTTTGTAGTATATCCACATCATTTGGGGATTCAGTAATGGCTCCCAGCTTGCAGTCATCTGTGAGTCCCTTAGTGTTGGCCTGTACTTCAGCGAAGTAGATGCCAAACAAGAGTGGTCCCAGGACAGAGCCCTGCGGTACACCAGTTGTCGCTTGTTTGGAGCTGGATTTGGAGTCTGCTACTTTTACAGTGTGTGTTCTGTCAGTAAGCCAGTTTGCAACCCATCGAGAAACGTAGGGATTAATGCCCAGCTTAGTAAGTTTATCTATGATTCCAGAGTGGGGGATAGTGTTGAAAGCCTTGGCGAGGTCCAAGTAGGCTGTGTGAACCACCTTACCCTCTTCCAATGCTCTAGAGACTGATTTGAAGAAATCCATCAAGTTAAGGAGGAAAGATCGGCCCTTCGCAAACCCAAACTGGGTGGGGTCTAGTGTTTGCAGGTTCCCATTGTCTTTGTTTATAAGTTCCATGATAATACGTTGTGTGTTCAGTGTCAAAGGCTTTGGATAAGTCCAGAAATAAGGAGGATACATATTTGCCATTGACTTTGGCTTTGTTGATCGTTTCTGAGAAAGATGAAGGGCATTGTCTTGAATGTTGCAGACAGTGGGACATAGATTGATGGTTGTTTCTTGATTTCAGCATAGCATTCGGTACTGTTTGTCGTAATGTAAATGGCATTATCGTTATTAGAAGTACTCTGTCTTGGGGATTGAAACCTCTTCTGCAACATCAACAGAATGGTTTGTTAGAACAAGTGTGATATTCGAACAACAAAATGGTGAACAACAATATAAAAAAAGGACTCCGCAGTTTGAGAAGACTCATGGATATGCAAGGAGTAGCTTGTAATCGAAGCTTTGTTAAAATGTGTCTTTACTGGTTGAATTACAGGAGTTGAAAAAAGCTATGATAAGGCATTGGTATTCATAGAAATAGTGTGTAGAGATGCACAAGCCCTTTGAGCAGTTTGTCTATTATGGCTTATTTGTAGGGTGTTATTCACATGGATCATAGTCCTTAATAGTGGTGATGTACGAAGGCCACTTGTGTCTGTAAAATCCACTCTTGTGCCCATTTCAGCCATACCCTCCCCCCCCCCCCGACAACTTAACAGTTGCTGTACTTTTCTTTTGCATTACAGTGAAGCACAGTATAAAAAAAGAACATCAACATCCAAAGTATGCTTGGCCTACTTTTATATATTGATGCTCCAGCTTCATAAAGAACTATGATCTGTAAAGCAATCACAGTTATTGGGCATTGTAGTGGAACCAGGCTTATTACCGTAATATGGCAGTTAGGAGATCTGATGCTGTCTGAGTTCCCACTGGCGGAAGCAGACCAGCGTCACTGTCAGATTTTATATATATATATATGTATATATATATATATATATATATATATATATATATATATGTATAGATATATATATATATATATATATATATGTATATATATATATATATATATATATATATATATATATATGTATAGATATATATATATATATATATATATATATATATATATATATGTATATATGTGTGTGTGTGTGTATCTACACACACGCACACACACACACCCACCCTTCTGCTTAGGCACTGGTTTTGAATCTCTTAAAGATGAAAGTAAAGTACTAGCTGTTTTTGTTGTGTGAGGGTAGTTCAGGTTTGTTGCATTGTTGCCTCATATGGAGCACAAGTATTTTCTTGCTGGGCAGTGGCAGTTTTGGCTTTTGACAGCACTAGCATGTTCCCCAGTACTGTATCCTCGACAGAATTCTAGCAGCAGAGGGGAATCACACCACTGATGAGTGCAGCACCAGTGTGTGTTAGTATATGGTTGCTGCAGGTTTCACCACTGGGACCAGCTGGTTTTGCAAAGGTACTGACTTGTTGAATATTGTATGATTGGGAGGGGTGTGATATACATATAAACTTCTTGCATGAAGTACAGTGCTTGCACACTGAGGCAAGATCGGTTACATGACCTAGTCTCACTATATACAGATATTTATAAATTGTTCATGCCTGTTATGTGCAGATATACTGCACAGCAGTAACTTTGAACAAGTGCCTTGGCCTAGTATGTACTTAAAGTAAAAATGTATTGGTTTACAACCCACTGAACTAAAATTAAATTTGAGAGAGAAACTACTTTGAATTAGAGCTAAGATTAATCTTGCTGAAAAAAATAATATGATGGTATATTGAAAGATTGATCAGAATTTCGAATAGTCATCCAAGTAACAGTCTGCAGGTACACTGGATAGTAGTAGAAGTGTACTCGATCACAATAATGGGCAAAAAACATTTGCATAATAAACTGGCAGAAGAGATGGAGTTTATAATTTGGAGTCCTGTGTCTGAATCTGTGTCATTTATCTTCCCTATTTTTGCATCCCTGGTGCAAAAGTGTGATTATGTACATATAGTAGTTGCAACTTATGTCGAACAGCACTTTTCTCGATATCACTGTAGTCGACACGGTTTGGTTGTCTAAACAGATTAACACTTGTCGACAAAAATAGCAAATTGAACTATTCTCGATTTTCCCTTTACCCTGAGAATTCTGCAATCTTGGAGTTAGAATATATAAGTGGGGGGGCTGGCTTCCTTTCATAAAAAAAAGTTTGTTTTTTCTTAACTTTTTTGCATGCACAAAGGCACCAAGATTGATGCTCTGTGCATGCATAGTAGCACGTCAACATGAATAATGTTGATCATTTGGTGTCAACATTATTCATGTTGATAATAGTGCCATTTGGTAATGGTAAGTAAAGATATATATATATATATGTGTATAGATATATATATATATATATATATATGCATATATATATATATATGCATATATATATATATATATATATATATATATATATATGATATAGGTGTATGCTGCTGTATTGAACAGGCAGCATATCGAAGGGCAACTTATTGAGCACTACTGCTCAAAATGCACAGTATCAAAACATAAACGCTAGTAAAGTCTTCTTTTTTGTAGGGGGCAAGCCCCCCTGCTAATAATATGTACAAACTCAGAGGTTGCGCTACAGTGGGGAAAAGGTAAAGTCCCTTATCCCCACTGCACTGTGATCTCACACACAAGCAAAGCTAGCACATCCAACCCCATGTGCAGTCTTTCTTTTAGGTTTGAGAAGTTGTTGACCTCAGAGTTGGTATATATACATAGTGTGGATGTTATGGGAGCAGGGGAGCTCTCCCCACTGAAAAAAAAAAAGTTTACTAGTGTTTTAGGTTTTGATGTAGTGCAGCTCGAGTAGTTTTGCGCTCGATAGGTTGCACTTCAGTATGTTGCTTGTTCAATACAACAATGTACACCATATATGGAATTCTGTGTATTAGTAGACTGGTTAAAGTTGACGTGTTTTATTGACACGCTTTGGTCAACAAAACAGATGTGCAAGTTCTGTAAAGTACCAGGTTTGAGGAATATACCCGTTCTCTGGCATTGTCCAATCTCAGGAGTTAGAATGCATATTTAATGTGGGGGCAGGGAGACTCCCCCCTGCAAAAAACATTATTTTATTTGCTTTTGTTACATGCTCATAGAGTAATTCTCTGAGCCAACACTGTTGTGTGTCATTGTCACTTTTTCCAATTATTTTGTGTTGATGTAAGCAACATTGACATTTGATCATTTCAGCCTATATTAGTATACTTATCTATCTTTCTTAGGTTTTGTCTCTTCATTCTTTGGCCTCAGTTGGAGTGCTTGTATCATTCTAGTTTTCTTCCATTTTTATTTATCTGGTAATGAGAGTCCACATTCTTGTTACAGGTAATAAGGATAAATACGTTTTTAAAAAAAAACAAGTGCACTGACTTACTACAGCTGCATTGGTTCAGTTGCTTATGTTGCCTTTCTATGGGGCCATATTCAATAAGAATGGACAACAACAGCACCCTTCCTTTGAGTTTGAACTGTTTCCGTGGTTAGTAGCAGACCTCTCAACTGTCCCTATTTTGGAAGAACATTCCTATTTTCAAGCTTGATTTACCCCTTCACGCAATTTTCTGAATCTTTCTCATAATAAATGATTTTTGAAGCTGTCTGGTGCACAGAAAACTGCACTAAATGACCAACATATTGGTGACACCAGTAATTTAATGAAAGAGGGATACACATCTTGTATCCCCCTTTTTCAAGTGCAAAAATAAAATTACCTTGTGTGGTTGAATTTTACAGTACTGTTAAAGTCTGCAGACAGATCTTGCATAGGTTAATAGGTTGTTACTATACTAACGACCACAAGAGCCCTTACAAGCCTAGCCACCCACCACAAACCTTTTGGGTCCAGAGTATCATGATCATATCTATTGGGGGGCATGTTAGGGAGGAAATTAAGAATTTGGGGGGGGTAGGATAATAACTTTCTTATTGATGGTTTCTCTCCGTAATGGACATTAGGACCAGACCACGGGTAAATTTACAATTTTCCATCCAGATGTCAAGGTTTCGTGTGAATAGAGTCAGGAATGAACTCTGTTTTACATGAATGGGGAGCGTATTCCTTGGTGCAGTCAGAGATCCTTTCAGATACATAACAGTCTATCCAACAAGTTCTGTTTATGTTACAAATGAAGTTTAGATCCTTGGATTTTGTGTTTCTGGTACTGTTTGTTCTGTGCAAGTTCAACTGATCCATCAGGGCTGTGTCTGAGAAAGCCTGTAAGCCAGGCAGAGATCCTCACTTAGCAGACTGAATACAGAGACAGAGCTGTAAAGCAATCAGTATAGAACAGGGTATTCATGTCCTGAATTCTCATAGTGAGAAAATGTTACCTTTTTTGGGCCTTCCAACTGTTTCAAGTGTCTGGTTAGATACATGCCAAATAAAACTTTGTATTCAGTGATAGGTCTAATAAGGGCCGAGTAGAGGGCATTATAATGCATTTTTTTACATTACATTTGAGACTATGGCTTTGGCACCAATTATTTGTCTGTGTTAAACCCACTTGCAAGATGTTAGTGTCTTCGGGAGAATGAATAATAACTCCCAGTTTACAGTCATCTGTGAACTTGTTGAGCCAGAGTCCTTGAACATTAGCCTTGACTTCAGAGAAATAGATAATCAAACAGGAGCGGGCCCAGCACAGAGCCCTTGGGTATTCTGCTGGTGGCCACGCTCTTGGTTGAGGTGGTCTCACCAGTTCTGACTTTTTGGGTCCTGTCTGAGAGTCGGCCAGCAATCCATTGAGTTGTGTAAGGATTTGCACTTAGCTGAGAGAGCTCGTCAACAATGTCTGAGTGGGGCATTAATGCCAGATATATAGTATGCACTGTTCTGCCCTTGTCCATTGCTTTGGTGACCCTCTAAAAGAAGTCTACCAGATTAAATAGACACAACCTTTCCTTAAAGCCAGATTGGCAATTTACAGGCACAGAACCAATCCCAGTGTTGTAATTTATCATTTCTGTGATTCATTTCAATGCTTTGCATATTAGACTTCTTAGACTAATGAGTCTATAGTTCCCTGGGTCAGTTGCTGGCATGATGTGCATGGTGGAACCCTTGTACTGAGCCACTATCGTGCACTGTAGGACTTTTGACACACTGCACCCCCCACATACAGTATTCATGCACAGGTATCTCATTATGTATGCACTGCATACATCAGTATGGCCTAAAAAGGACTGCTAAATACAACAGGCCAGGGGTGATGAGAGCTATATAGCATGATGGGCAAAGCAGTGTATTGCATGGGAATGCTTATCTCTGGATGAAACCGTTTGAGAGCTTTCCATCTGTGATCTATGTCTAGCTCAATGAGCTCTGTTTATAGGTCTCTGGGGGATCAGTCTAGAGGTGATATGGTCCCTATCAAATATGGAGACCCCTCTACAGTTGCCATTGAGTCTTAAAGCATGGTAGATGCAAAACCCAGGTACGAAGGGAGTGCATTCTGAACATTTGAACCACGTTTCCATAAGTAGTCAGATGCAGGAGAGCTTCAAGGTTAGACATTTTGTTGTTGAGACTTCTGGCATTGAGCAGAGCTACCTTAATTTGGTATTTTTACTTACAGTATGGTCATAGGAAGTTACTAGGCTATTGACCCTTGGGCCTTTATAAGCCTAGCCATGTTATGCCCTTGTTCCCTTTTTGACCATTTTTGCAGAGCAAGTCTATGATCAGCAGCGACTGCCCTTATCCAAGAGTGACATTGGTGACTCCCCAGAGTAAATTTACGGTCTGCCACTCAGTTGTCTAAGTTAAACTTAAATAGGGTCATTGAGGAGCTCTGTTTACGTGAATTGGAAGTGTGTTCCAAAGGAGTGGCAATCTCTGGGAGACATATCAGACTCTGCAGCATGTTCTGTTAGTGTCACAGACTAGGTTAAGATCCCTAGAGTGACTGTATCTTGGCCCATTTGACTTGTGGATGTGCATCATTTCCATTAGGGCAGGGTACGAGACTGCTCTGTAGGCCAGGCAAAGGTCGCCTCTCAGCAGCTTATAAGATACAGAGTACAGTGACAGGGCCTTCGGTCTGTCTATGTAGGTCATGTGTTAAAGGCCCTGAATTTTCGTGATAAGAAACCTCTGAGGACTCTCCAGCTGCTGCAGGTGTCTGGTGAGGTACATACAGAAGGGAGCACTGTACTCTATTAGTGGTCTGATGAGGGATGAGTACAGGGGAGTTGTAACATCCTTAGCTCTGGACGCAATGCTCTTACTTACGAGATGTGCAATAGAAGGCATTCCTTACCACTGTTGACACATGCTGATCGAAGTTAAGGTTGCTATCAACCTGTGTTCCCAAATCTTTCACCACAGGGTTTGAGCTAAGGGGGTACTGTTAATATTGTAATTTGCAGAGACTTCCCCTTTGCCAAAAGGGGTGATAACGTGTTTTTTTGTGTTTAGTTTAAGTCCTTGGGTTTGGCACCAATCATTTATCTGTATAAGCCTTTTTGTAGAATGTCGACATCATTGGGATACCAGTTTGCATTCATCAGCGAACGTGGTAAGCCGCAGGCCATCTGTTTTTGCCTGGACTTCCAAGAATTTGATTCCAAACAGTAGGGGGCCCAGCACAGATCCTTATGGTACAGCACTGGTAACTGGTCTGCTGGTAGAGGTGAATATCCCAACTTTGACTGTATGCGTTCTGTCAGTGAGACAGTTGGCTACCCATCTAGTGACATGTGGGTTCATTTCTCAATGATTCCTGAGTAGGTAATTGTGTCGAAGCCTTAGCTAAGTCAAGATAGGCTGTATGTACTGTTTTGCCTTTATCCAGGGCATTGGTGACAATCTCAAAGAAGTCCACTGGGTTTTATATGAATGATCTACCCTTAACGAACTGAAATTGGGTCGGGTTAAGAGTTTGAAGGTCATATATGTCTTTGTTGATAAGGTCCATGATGATTCTCTCCATGGCCTTGCAGATAAATCTGGTTAGACTTATGGGACTATAATTCCCAGGATTGGTTGATGGACCCCCTTTGTGTAAGTACTGGCTTTGTCCCAGCAGAGTGGAAACCAGCAGCAGTAATTAACTTGCACAGTGGTTGAAGAGAGTGCCAAGTGGTACTCCTAGGTCCTGTTTTAGATCATTTAGTAGGCAGTGTGGGATGTTATCCGGTCCCATAGGCTGTGTTTTTTGGCCATGGAGAGTGCAGTTATGACCTGCTCTTTGGAGATATTATGTAGAGGTCTGTTGACAGGTATGCTTTGGGGTATGCCTGGTGGGGCCAGGGGGGGTGACGGTTGTGCCAAGTCTGTCTTCTAGCTGGTTGGCGATGTCCTCAGGATCAGTATGAATGGCACCATTGACTACTAGTTCGGTACAAAGCTGGGCCTTCCATTTTAGATTTCTGACGTAGCTAAAGACTGCCTTGTGATTATCTTTAGCTAGGGATGCTAGCTTAGTTTTGTAATTGGTTTTAGAGGAATTTACAAGATATCTGATTTGTTTGTTCAAGCTGTGAAGGGTGTCCTTTTTCTGCTGAGTCAGTTCCCTCTTTTTCTTAAACATTAGTTTCTTCCTCTTGTATAACCTTTTTATGCTTGATGTCCACCAGGGTGGCTTGTTTTTTTGTGAGGACCTTGTTTTGATCTGTTCAGGTACAGAGTGTGTGCATTTGTATAAGTGTTTATACAGGGCATTTGTGTACACCTCTGTATAGGAGTCATTGTTAACAGTGGTAGCAGGGGGTTTGAAACTATTTACACCATCGCTTAGGAGGCTATAATTTGCTTTGGAGAAATTTTTCATTCTTTTCACTCTTGAGGGGGTCAGGTATGATTGTTACTTTGACCAAGACGATTTTATGATCAGACTTTACCATGGACGGCAACACACAGGTGGTAGTGCAGAGACCCTGCGTTGGTTAGTACTAAGTCTAGGACATTTGAGCCCCTTGTGGGGGTGCAGACTATCTATTCCAGAGTATTTGTATTGACAAATTCCAGGAATCTTAGGGCAAGAGTGTCTGTGCTCATATGTGACTCCCAATCAGTGGAAAGATAGTTGAAATCACCCATGACCAAGGTGTTTGTCTGTATAGTGAGTGGCCCAAGTAAGATATCCATGAGCAGGGCTTTACCTAAAAAAGGCACTATGGAACAGAAAAGGCTTTAGCCAGTATGTGGAAGCCTTGGAATGAGAGGTGCAAACCATCCTTGGTAAGTAAAATAAGAATATCAAGCTTCTCATCTTATGCTAAAACATACTGGATCCCTTTGGAATGACACCCACTATTAAACTAGTTTTTGAAAGAATTATGTTTTCTTTGTACTTGGATATCATTCTTGGAGAAGGAAGAATTCCACTCACTGATGTGCATGTAGCATTCTTATACGCCTGTATACATATCCCTCAGGGTTTTGCATGCCACGTCATGCACACCCACTTGGACCACTACCATGTTGTAATCATATTTGTCAACCAAAAGGGTTTAACTCATTAACACTTATGTGGCGTGGGATATCACACCTCTAGCAACCTGCATACATCCTTGCATTCTAGAGCTTTTTCTGAAAAATCAACTTAAACAGCATAAGTTAAACAAATGTAAGTATTTTGTGAGCAATAAAAACTATTAAAACTGTAAAAATATTTGTCGTCAGAAAGTAGAATTCTTTACAGTGATAATACTCTATGCATTCATAGTCTTTCCGTGAATGCTATAGTATATTATAATGCACACAAACCCTAAAATTAAAAACAAGACTTCATTGGGGCTTGACGGTATACCAGGTTGTTTCTTAAATTGTTTAAATCAAGACTTATCAGGCCCATTAGGATCTGTATTTAACCTCAGCGTCCAGATTGATTTTGTCCCAGTAGAGGGAAAGACAGCAACAGTCATTCCTTTTCATAAAGGGGGACCATCTACTTACCCAGGAAATTATAGACCCATAAGTCTGACTAGTCTTGTATGTAAGGCCATGGAAAGAATAATCTTTGGAAACCTCCAAACACTGGACTCAAATTTAGCTTTATTAAGGGCAGGTCACACCTACTGAATCTGGTGGATTTCTTTGAGAAAGTCTCAAACACCATGGACAAAGGTAAAACAGTCGTCCATACCACCTACCTCGTCTTGGCATTTGACACAGTTCCCCACTCAGGTATTATAAATAAACTCAGAACTGGGCATAAATCCCTACTTCACCAGATGGATAGCCATCTAGCTCATGAACAGGACACGTGATTAAACTGAATGAATCCAGATGTAGCAGCAGGTCAGTCATTAGTGGTATGCCACAGGGCTCAGTGCTGGGACCACTCATGGTTGGAATGTACTTCTCTGAAGTCAAGGCTAATGTGAAAGATCTCTGGATGACAACGTTTGCCAATGACTATAAGCTGGGGACAGTCACTGAATCCCCCAACAATGTGGATATCCTTCATTAGAGTCTAGATCAGACAAATGGTGGGTGCCAGAACCATGGCCTAAAAGTAAATGCAAAAAAATGCATTATCATACCCTTTGGGAAGTCAGAGACCCCCTGCAAATTACAACATCAGTAGCACACCTCAGAGGTGATAGGTACACAGGTAGACAGTAGTCTGAACTTTGACCACAAAGTATCCACAGTGGTGAGGAAGTACTTCTGTGTTGCACAACTTATAAGTAAAGGTATGGCATCCAGCTCCAAGGAAATTATAGTCCCACTGTACTCAGCCATCATTAGGCTAATAATTGAATATACTGCACTATTTGGCAAGTACTTGACTAGGCACTTACAGTAACTGGAGTGATCTCCGAGGTTCTTCACAAAAAACAGGGTGTAAACATGTCCTATGGTGATAGACTAACAACCCTATCCTTTTACTCTGTCTTCTATCAACTATTAAGTGGTGACCTATGCCTGATCTACAAAGCACTCGCAAATCCAGCCCTGATGGAGCTGCCACATGTCCACAAGTCAAAACAGTACAAGGGTCACCTGATTTAGGAATCTAAAGTTACTCAACGACTCAAACAAAACATGCTGGAGACACAAATGTGTATCGGAGACTGCCCCTTCCTTGGAACAGGCTTCCTATTCACGTTAAGCAGAGCTCTTCCCTGGCACTCTTCAAATGCAGTTTGGATCAATGGATGGGGAATTGCAGTTCACATCGGGAGTAGTGACTGTTTCCCTTATAGACAGTCGCAATCTGTAAGATACTCAAAGCATAGGTATAAATCCATCTCATCCTCCTGCCCCTAGGTGCTGTATATTGGATAAAATTGAGTTGCATTAGCTAGACCTTTAAAGACTGTTAAGCGATTAGCCTAGTAATCTCCTATGAGCCTATGAACCATCATTATATTTTTTGCTAAAATTTTACAAACAAATTTTTATTTCTTGGAAAGTGTACGTACTTGACAGACATTGTCAGCACACTTTTGTTAACCAGACATGATCTTGCACATGGCAGCAATGAATTCCACTCTTCAGTGCATTGAGATATTTACAGAAATGTGAAAGCATATGGCTAATTGTATAATTAAGGCTATAAATAACTCTTACAGTGTGTACGTGGGAAGTAGGAGGAAACAGAAACACCTGGTAAAGCCTCATGTAGACACAAGGAGGACATGACACTGCACACATGGCAGCATAGCCAAGAGGTGAATCACAAAATCAAGTGCTGTTGTGCAGTATTGCTACTGTCTATTTATTTTTAATTGTGCAGTGAATTCCGTGAGTCTCGTACTTTACTTAACAAGATCTAGGGAATAAAGAAAGAGGAAGGCTTCTCATAGCCTCTTAGCATATATACAATTGACAGTAGGTTACTAGCATATGTCTCATTATTTATTTTTATTTATTTATTTATTTATTGCAGTTGGTTTACCAGGATAGTCCATTGGGCCAAAATGAACCCGTTTTCAATGGAGTCCTGGGGAGAAAAGCTCCAAAACAATCTAGGTACAACAGGTTATTAATGATAATTATACAAATGTAAAAGATTCAAACAAATAATTTCAAATAGTACAGCAAACATTAGGAATAATACAGACTTGTGATGAAACTTACAGATGATACAGACTAACAAAAGGAATATTGCAAAGTAATACTGAAAGTCAATACATATTAGGAAGCATAACCTTAAGAGGTGCAGTCTAGTACATTCTTTGCAAATACTATAGGAAATAATGTGTGTGCCAGGGGAAAATAATGACAGTTGCTGGAGTAAACAGGGGAAAGAAGGAAGGAAGATAAAAATAGTCAGTGTTAGTTATGTGGGGTTGGGAGCAAGAGCATTCCCACTGGGATACTAGATGTGAATGAAGAGATCTTTTGAAAATAAAATGGTTAGAGGTGGTGCGAATGGACGGTGGTAGGGAGTTCCAGAGGCGAGCTAGGCCATAGGATAGAAGGTTTTTGCCTGGGGGATGAGTTGGTTTGTACACTTCTAATAGATTTTGATTGTTTGACCTTAATACTTTATCAGGTAGGTGCATTTTAAAGGCAGAAGAAAGGGATGTTCAGAGGGAGGGGTTGAGAATGAGCTTGTGGGGAAGAGTTAGTTGAGTGTAGGTGAGATGATTGGGTAGTTCTAGCCAGTTTAGTTTTTGGAGAGAGGAACAGTGGTGGGTGGAGGACTTATGGCTGGTAGCGAATTTGGCGATTTTGTTGTAGCAAGAGGAAAGTTGTTTTTTTAGAGAGGACTGTAGAAGATCTTTACCCATATTTTGACAATATAGCTGATGCAGTCTCACTTAAAAAGCTTACTAAGCAGTATATCACATTCAGGTATGGTAATGCACAATTTTCTGACTCCGAACCAAATAGACAGCCACAGATAAACCTTTATTGTCCATTCACAAACATGTTACTATTATACAGTGACATTATTAAGAAATGTCTTACCTTTTTAAACTTTGACTTTTACTGGGACAACTTAATTTGTCTTCTGCAAAAAAAATATATATATCAGTGCCACCAAAACACTAGATTTAAAATATTTCTGTTTTGAAATATATGTGGTGCAATTAAAGCAAAAGGCAGCTGTATATATCATTGCTACCAAAACAGCAGATTTAAAATAATTGTTTTGAAATAGTAGTGGTGCAAATAAAACAAATGGTAGCTGCTTAGTAAGCTGCTACAATCTGTATTTCACAGTGACTACATTGATTACCAAACTGCCTTCTGTGAGTAGTATAGAAATTATGAATGTACAAATTTCTGGGTGAAATTAGTGGTTCCGTTTTTGAATATAAAATACTCTTTAGGTATCATATCTAACTTAACCAGCTTTTGTGTGGGTCTTACGGTGGCATTTTGGGTTAAACATAGCTGGATAGTAGGACACTGGGTAATAGCTGATCTCCATAGTAAATGTTGAAGAGTAACAAGTGGTGTATTGCAAGGTTTAGTTTTCTGTGACGTCTGCATCAATAATAACACTGTAGTGGTACTAGAGGAAAAATTGATTCTTTGTAGGTGACACAAATATCTGTAGCAGGTTAGTATAGAACATGACAGTGTGGAAGGAGGGGTTAGGAAAGTTAGAAGAATTCTGTAAATTGTGTTTTATGTGGCTTCAGTGCATAAAAGTGCAAGTGCACCTATGTAACAAAAACAGGGGTGGACTATATATTTATGGTGGAAGCCACTGAAAGTAATCAAAATGGAAGTTTTACCTGTATGTTGTTATAGCACATTATTTTGAAGTGACAGTCATTGTAAAAGTGCTGCAAGGATAGCTTTGTAATGTTGGTGTGCTCTCTGCTTAAGGAAAAGCTTCACCATTGGGAAAGAGCAGAAGCTTGGATGAGGACACAGAAAACTGTGTAATAATTGTGCTTCATACTTGATAACAGCCAGTACTTTTTTTTGTCAGCAGAATGTTTGTTACCCTAGCATGAGGTAGCATCCCTTTCACGCTTGTGTACCACTGACAGTTAGCTGGTACATATCCCATAAACTGGTAGAATTATTTCATGCCATCTTCAGTTCTTCTTTCCACTTAACCATTAGCTACTCAACTATGTACCTATTACAGTTAGTCACCTCATCAAACTTTTGACTGTTAATAAGCGTATGTGTTTGCTACTTTTGTTTAAAAAATACTGTGAAGAACGGCGCATGTATTTAGTAGATCACCCTTATCTGGTTGTTTTTGTCTAAATGTAGCACATGATACAGATCATTTTTGGCATTGTAACAGATTCATTAAGCCTTTTAAAATTCAGTGCCTTGATATACTTAGTTGTATCTTCTGAGAGAGAGAGGGGAATGGATTGAAGAATAATAATGAAGAAAAAGGAAGCCTGAAAAAGTCAAGTGTTAAAAAAAATTAGGAAGGGGGATGTCTCAGGAAATGAGAAGATGCAAATCTAAGAAAGAAGGGAAAAAATTGTTTTCCATCTCCTCATCATCATCTGGATAGTGCTCATCTGTAAATGGTTAATAAGCTGTATGAACTATGTCCTTTTGTAACATGTGAAATATAACGTGCAGTTATTGTGAAGCTTTTCTCCCCGGGCTTCCAGTGGAAACAGGCTATTCTTGGCCCAGTGGACTTCGCCGGTCAGAAAACTTAAAAATAAAAAAAAAATAAAATAGTGACCCTCACATGATTCAGGTTTAAGGAAGGAGCAGGCTCTCAAAAGCTTGATGAGAAATTGCAAACGTTGGTAGAGAAACAGAAAAGTAAAAAATCCTACACTTATGAAGGAAGCAGTTGAAATTCCACTGTTACTTGGTCTTTTCTCTGCATTCTGGCATAGTGTGTATTCCCCCTAAAGCAGTCTCCTGATATGGTTGAACAGGAAACAACCAGAAGCCTTTGTATACTGATGCAGCAGCATTCACACTACATCTGCAGGTACACAATTCAAGTTCCCAAAGTAGACCTCATAAGGAGTGCTTTTGATTGACTATTAAAGGCTGGATGAGGGATATTATAGAGTATTTAATGAATCTGAGAAGTCACAAGTGATGCAGTAACTACATAAACCCAGCTCCCTGGCCAGTGTCATTTGGCTTCAAAAGTATATAAAATTCCAATGCTGCACACCCAGAATTTTATCTGTGCCTTTTTCAGTATTGTCAAAGAAGACGATATGCTTTCTGTTGTCATTATTGTGAGAAGAGTTGTTCTTCTATATCACTGCTGCAGTATTCTTCACCTTGGGGATCTCCTGCCAAGGTAAGCCTGGTATCTGGCCAGTATGCCAAAGCTTTTTGATTTTGTATGTGCTGTATGTTACACATATGCTTCCCACTCAAGACGTAGAGAATAAAGGTGATGTACAGACACAGTTACCCAGAACTTCTTTGCCACCAGTCCAAACATCATCATCAAACATCTGTCTGAAAGCCCTTTGCTGTGCTGAAACCTAGCCATCAGGTAAGTGCCCTGTTGGGTCCTATTTATTTCATAATGTTGGTCTTGTTTTCTTTAGGTTACTTTTGGAGTTCATGTCATCCAAGAAGGAAAAATGTCAATGTGGGAGGCAGATTCCCCATAAGGATTGTCACAAACAGTGCCCGTTTTGTTTGGGCGCTTCCCACAACCATACTTACTGTAGTACTTGTAAGTTGTTTGCATCTGGGACTCCTAGAAGGCAGATGTCTTCTCTGATCATCTG
Organism: Protopterus annectens; assembly: GCF_019279795.1. NCBI lineage: Eukaryota > Metazoa > Chordata > Ceratodontiformes > Protopteridae > Protopterus > Protopterus annectens. The sequence continues at coordinate 880,163,075 of NC_056743.1, read as the reverse complement.
TCTGGAGAACCAGTGGCTTAAACAGTTGGCCCAGGATAGCATGGCAAAATCAGAAAACAGAAGAACAAATATTCTTCTGTACATTCTAAGGACACTCAAAGGGAATGAGAGGAGTTGACTCTGGGCCTGTTTAATGCCTTAATGGCCCTGAAGCCTCCACAAGGGGTTTCTGCCTTCTCCACCTTGGACTTAACTCCTTCTAAAAAGCCTAGGGAACCTGATCCCTCGGATGAGTATTCGTAGTCTGATGAGGGATCTTTGTCTTACTCTTCTCAGATGCCTTCTCCCTTGGTGTATGTAGGTCAGTGTGTGTGTATATACCTTTAAGAAGCTATCCAAGGGCTTGCACAAGTATGTAAATACTGAGCACATGTTTTATAGTAAGCAGTTGAGATGTAAGCATGTATACATGTAAGGTCTGCCTGTTAACTAGTTTATTCATATTTAATTATGCTGCTATCCATCCTGATGTGTTTCTATGTTTCTAAACGAAACCTCCAGTCTTTTTGTTATATGTGTTAGAGACGAACAAGTGGGATGGTGTCAGAAGCCGCATGTCTAAAGGGCAAGGAATCAGATCCGGCATATTCAAGGGACATGAAGTTGAAGGTGACTTGGTAAAATTACTAGAGGCACTTGCTTAGAGCTGGAGGAATATAGACATGCTGATCATCCCTAAAATGTGCAAACTTCGCAAAGCATTTCAGAAACAAATTTCAGGTATTAAAATTTGCTCAGCACTATTTCTTTTCGCCTAATATGAAATGGAGCATACAGAATGTTCTAAATTATATTCGCATAAACAGATATGTATGTTATTGATAAAAGTATTCAAATTACTATGGAAAATGTTTGAAATAAAGTCCAAATTGCATGAAATGAATAAAATAATGGAAAAAGACCGCATTTTCATATTAAGCAAAGATAATGGAGCTATCAGAAGTGTATAAAGTATTTGCATGTACAGTGTTACAGTAAAGCTATTTCGCAAAGTACAGCCATTACAAGGCATATTCCGCAATGTGCAGTCATTGCAGGGCATATTTTTCAAAATACAGCAATTACAGGGTATATTTCACTAAGTACAGTACTTTGAAGAGTTTATTGTGCATTTGAATGTTACAAGCTGACAGCACAGTTTGTTCTTACATAATTACAAGGGGCCATATTTTCAGTGTGTTTGTGTATACTTTGTGAGTATGGCAGACAGATTTCGAAAACCCAGTGTACTTGTTTGACAGTAATATTGCTGAGAATTGGAGAGGGTTTGAGCAAGAGTACAACATTTTCATACAGGCCGCATTTTCTGATAAAGATGACCGTACAAATAAATATTCTACTTAATTTAGCTGGGTCAGAAGGCATAGAAAAGGAATGTTTGTTTGTATGTGCACCTGCTGTCTATACAGGAGAGGGGGAAAACTGTCGTATTGTTTTACCACCTGAGTCAAGGGAGGACCCAGAGTGCTTAAAATGTAAATTTAGAGACATATGTAACCCCCCAGGCAAATGTTACAATGAAAAGGCACTTATTTTGCACAAGGGATCAAAAGCTTGGTAAAACATTTTCAGCATATATAACTGACTTGAGAAATAAGGCTAAAACATGCAGATTTGATGACTTGATAAAGGACAGACTTGTGTGTAGTATAAAAGATGATGCTGTGAAAAAAAAATTGCTTCGTGACAGTGATTTAACTTTGAATAAGGCTATTGAGATTTGTCAGATACATGAGCTCACAGAAAAGCACACATATGTGCTTACAAACGAGAGCAGCTCTAGAAGGCACAGTGATAAAGCTCATGTTGATAGTATGCAGCACTTTATTAAAAGAAACAGGCCCAAGCACATGGCAGCACCTGAAGCACTCACTGGTAAACCACAGAGCTTTCTAGCAAGTTCTAAGGCAAACTCTGGAAATCGTACAGTCTCAGTGAAGCATAAGAGTGAGTCAGCAAACTCAAAACATGGGCCCCAACCCAGTTTCATTGACAACTGTTGTAATTGTGGTGGAAGTCATGAATCTAAAAAGAAGAAATGTTTTGCTTTTGGTCAGCAATGTCACAAATGCAGTAAATGGAATCATTTCAAAAGGTTTTTTTTAAATCAAAAGGCCCGCATTCTTTTATTAAAAGTGAACATTTTAAGAAACGAGTTGACCAGTTAGATTGTGGCAGTTCTACTCTTTATGTTGATGGTGTGTCAGTGCTTCATGAAATGGTCAATGCAGTAGATTTAAGGGCAAAGAATGAAGTATTTTGTACTGTTCGGATAAATGGCAAACCCACACAGCTCAAAGTTGATTCAGGTTCCAAGTGCAATGTTTTGTCAACAGAAATATTTGCCAGAGTATGTAAAGCTGAAAGGCTTGATTTGATAAGGTAAAGAAATTCAGACCGAAGGCTCAGTACTGCTTTCATGTTACTCTACTGGAAGAAGCTGTGACTTATTTTGTGTGGTCAAGAGGCACGTCCAGTCATTATTGGTGCTCAGAGACGCTTTGAAAATGGGACTGCATTCATTTAACAATGAAGTCCATCATGTTAGCTTAAAAGACCACTACTCTAATTTTTCCCACTACATTTTTTCCACCTATGCTGATCTTTTCCAAGACAAGTTAGGCAAACTTCCAGTTGTGTGCTCCGTGAAGTTAGACCCAGAGGTCAGTCCAGTTATCAGGCCAGCACATAAAGTTCCAATAGAGGTAGACAAAATGGTGTAACAAGGTGTGATTTGTCCAGTTGAAACTCCAACTGAATTAGGTATCTTCCATGGTGGTAGCTCATAAGAAAAGCTCAGATGACATCAGAATATGTATTGACCCACGAGATTTTAACAAAGCATTAAAAAGCCCTCATCATCCAATGTGCACAAAGTCACAGCCTTGATGCCAAATGCCACTATTTTTTCTGTCTTAGATGCAAAGAATTCATTTTGGCAAATTCATCTTGACAAGAAATCATCATTGCTCATTACTTTCAGTACTCTGGCAGGTACAGAGTTTTGAGAATGCCATTTGGGATAGTCTGCAAGTGAAGTCTTTCAACATGCAATGAAGCAAATTTTTTCTGGGTATTCTTGTGCTATTATAGTAGAAGACATACTAGTAGGAAGTCGTGATGAAGCCGAACATGACACAAACCTCTGAAAAGTTCTAGAAAGGGCACGTCAAGTGAATCTTAAGCTCAGTGCACAGAAATCCAAGTTCAAGGTACAAGAAGTTAATTATGTTGGTCATTTATTTACTAGTACAGGCTTACAACCAGACCCTTCAAAACAAACAGCCATTCTCGAGATGCCAGTGCCAGATAATGTTCAAACCCAGCAACGTTTTCTTGGCATGGCCAACTACCTAGACAAGTTCATTCCAGACTTGAGCCAACTATCCTCGTGATAAGCAGCGTGGTTCACCTGCTCAGAGACTTCTCTTGAGAAAAACCAGAACCACATTACCAATGAGTATTCTATTGTTGGTTCCATGTGTGAACAACATGTTAATGAAAGCTAATGTGTTAAAGAAACACCTAACCTAGAAGTCCTGCTACAATAAGACCAGCAAACCGCTCAATCCATTACGAGAGGGAGAAGTGGTAAGGATGAAAACATCCAAAGGTTATGATTGGATTGGTGTCATGAAGAATATTGGTCCAGAGCCGAGATCATACATTGTGGAATCAGAAGGCGCAGTTTTTAGGCGGAATTGGGAGCATTTGAGACCAGTGTCTGAGCCTATACCAAAACACATAGCCTGTGAGAAGAGCTCTTTATCACAAAGTGAGTTGTCCTGTGTTCCAATTCCAGAGGACATTCCTATTCCTATGATGAATCCAGAAGTTCCTGATACGAGTTATGCAGATTGTCCTTGTTGCTAAATTTGGTCCCAACTGTTATATTACGAGATTTGGTCGAATCTCCAAACCCTGTAGCAGATAAGAAGCAACTTGGACTTGAACATTGTGTTTTGTTTCCAGTGTATATACTAGTGCATGTCTTTCTCTGATATTTTTATGTATGAAGAGCAATCTTTTTAAGATAGAGGATGTAGATCAATATGTATGTATATATACCTTTAAGAAGCTGTCCAAGGGCTTGCATAAGTGTAGAAATATTGAGCATGTGCAAGCTAGACTGACATTTTGTAGTAAGCAGTTGAGATGTAAGTATGTATGCATATAGAAGGTCTGTCTGTTAAATAATTTATTCATATTTAATGATGCTGCTATCCATCCTGATATGTTTCTATTTATTAAAGCATCTAAATGAATACCCCAGCCTTCTTGTTATATATGTTAAGAGACAAATGAGTGGCAGAGTATGACTTTGATGAAGAGGAATCCATTAGCCCTGAGTCGTCTTTGGAGGAGCTGTCTTTTGGGGACACCGTAGCTAGAATGATGGAATACTTTGTGGAATTCTTATCAGGTGTGTGATATCCAGAAGAGGTATTATGAGTTGCTTCAGGTGGACAGGCCTCAACTCTCTGCTGTGCCATCTGTATTGGATGCTTTGCTAGACCTGCCTCTAAAACTCTGGATTCTCAACCCCCTGTTCCTAAGAAACCTGAGAGATTCTGTAAAGTTCCTGGGGATTGTCACTCCTTGTTTGTGTCCTTAAGCTGATCCTGCTGTGTTGTCAGTTTCCTCTCTACCAAACGTCTACCTTCAGATGAGGATAGTAGGGCCATGTAGAGGATTGTAAAGAAGGTCTTTACTGCTACCACATTGGCCTTTAGGGCCATTAATTACCAGACCCACGCGACCAGATATTCCCTGACCTTGAATGCCGAGGCTTGTCAGATTATTTTTGACCTCCCTGATTATGAAGGAAAGCCGTCTGCTCCCTCTCTATATATTGGGTTCTATATCTCATGTGGCTCGCCATTCTTTCAAGTGTAGCTATGATGCTGCTGACACCTTTCACAGCTGCTGCCTTTAGGTCAGTTATGTTGCATTATTCTTGGCTTTGTCTGCAGTCATTAGCTGAGGACATTAATACCAAGCTGCTGGATGCTGATGTGAGCAATAAAAATCTATTTGGGACTGCTGCTGCTGCTAATGCATTTAAATGTCTTCAAGAAAAAGGTAATGCTTTGCAGGACCTTAAACATATTTGTGCGTCACCCATCCCTAAGTTCCAGAGGAACTGTCCTATAAGTCTGCTTTTGTTCACAGGTAGCTTCGTCATGCCACTAATGGCAGGAATGGCAAGCTCCTCCTGCTTCATCTTCTCAGGCTCCTGTAGCCCATAAGCTTCCTTTTTCCTGACAAGTCTGCCTCTCTCTAATATTTTGCCTCCCCAACTCTCGGTAAGTTTCCCTTTTCTCTTTAGCTCTCCCTCTGTCTCCTAAACTGGCAACTCATCACCTCAGATTCTTGAGTTCTGCCCATCATCCCTCAGGGTTATTTCATGGTGTGTAAGTCTTTTTCTCCGGTTTTCAGGAATTCCTCTACCTTTTCAAAAGCAGCTTCCTTATGCCTCATAAGTTATTGGGTCCCTGGTGGACCAGGAAACTATTCAACTTGTCCTTCCTTCCCAAGTAGGACAGAGAGTCTACTCTAGAATGTTTCTGGTTCCTTTAAAGGAAAGCACTTGGTAGCCTATTCTGGATCTCTCCTTCCTTCAACACCTTTATCAGAGTTCCTCCCTTTTGGATGCTTTCTCTTCAAAGTCCGTTTCCCCTCTTGCTGCCCCAGGCTTTTCTGGTGTCCTTGGTTCTGAAGGGCCTTCATATTCCTATTCACACTCTTTTCTGGAAGTTTTTATGTTTTTCTGTTTTCTCCTCTCATTTTCAGTTCTGTGCTTTGCCCTTTGGCCTCAAGGATATTCACAAAATGCCTGTCTCCTGTGATTGCCTTTTGCAGACTCCAAGGCATTCAGATTTTTCAGCATGTAGACAACGTGTTAGTTCAGGTGCCTTCTCCCAGTTCCCCGTTATAGACTCCAGAGTTCACCATAGCTCTCATTCAGAGTCTGGAGTTCACTGTCGACTTCCAGAAGTTTTTTTGACTCCCTGTAAGGATCATGTGTATCTGGGTTGCAGGATTCATACAGGGCCAATATTGGACTCTTTCCCATCTCCAAAGATTTTGTCCTTGACAGCCTTCTTTCATTCTCCTCCTCTTCTGCCTGCCATTTCAGCCAGAGCGTGTCGTAGGATTCATGGCCTCTTGTACTCCACTGCTCCCTCTTGCCAGACTGCATATGCAAACACCTCACTGGTACCTCAAGTAAGCTTGGTTTCAGCATCATCACCCTCTGGGTTTCAGTGTACCTCTCCTTCCCTGTATAAACAGGGATTAAAGTGGTGGATTCAACAGGTTGCTCTCAACCCAGGCCTACCCTTTCAGCCTACAGTGCCACCAAATAAATGCAGTTACTCTCAAAAGTTAAAATATTTTCTAAAAGACCAGCCACAATGAAAGGTGTAAATATATTTAATAAAAAAATAAAATAGAAAACCTGACAATACTGAATATCTATTTACAGTAAACACCAGAGTTTCAGTTCACAGGAAATATAAAAAATAACACGAATGGAAAGACTCAGACGGATACAGAAAAACAATACTTTTAGCTAACCTCACTATATTTTCTTAACTGACTGAAGAATTACTGTTCACTAGTTAATTTACTTACTAAAGCAAGGCAAGTTGAAGTGAGTGAGTGGTCTTGTCAGTCCCAAAGCAGAGTGTGGAGTGTCACTGTCACATCTATTACTAGTATCTAAATACAGTTTCAGTGGTAGCTACAGAATGACATCACATCTGGTCACCTGATTCTGTGGATGTTCTTCGTGTTTCACTGTTGCAGTCATTACATTTGGGTAATCTGCTGGCAGGTTGCCCTCAGTCGGTCTGAATAACAAAGTCTTGGGTCCTGCGTTGGTTGCTGTCTCCTCTTCCATGACGTCAGGTCGTCAGGGGTATAAAACATGCAGCTGATGCCATTTTATTCAGTCTTTCTTGCCACGCGGTGCCCGAAGCAGAAGCAGTTCACAAGTGCCGGTCGGCCGACTCCTGAAATTTTTGCATTCAAGTTTCAAAGTCTTCAAACTAAAGCTAAGTACCCCGTTGGGGAAACTTTTTCTTGCTCCTTATCGATGTCAGTAAAAGTTAATAATTGCATTACTTGTGAGAATCAAATACCTCTTAAGGATTTTCATTTGTACTGTATTCCTTGCCTAGGCCCAGATCATAATGTGCCTTGCTGTCAGTTTTGTGCTAGATTTAACCAACACACTATTAAGAGTCGGTATATTTTTGCTTCTAAATATTTTGGATCCAGATTTAATTACCCTGAAATGTCATCGGTTAGCAATCCGACTACCGGAGTTCACAAAAAACGCAAAGAAAAAGACAGAGACAGACCGTCAAAGTCCAAAACCGACAAAACTTCTCCTAAGCCAGTCTCCGGTTTGCCGGTACTCAGTGAGGCGCTTTCGCAGCCCCTGATACCCGCTACTTTTGAGTCGCAGGCCTCTACCGAGACCCATGCAGAGTCTGGTATGCCGCGAGATTCTCAGAGTATTGTACCCGCGGATGTCTCTCCCTTGGATGGGTCCGGAGCAGCTGAGCAGGCACCGGCTTCTGAGGGTGTTTTCAGGCCTCAACATTTTTGTATAAAACCGATGCCAGCCTCAAAAACAAGATCAAAAACATCTTCTATGTCTAAAACAATGATGCATGAGCCACGTGCTTAGGCCCCTATGCCAAAAAAACAGATGATCAAAATGGCTGAAGACCTAATTACCTTTATCAGGGGTTCCCAACCCCCCCCCCCCCCGATAAGAGGCCTAGGCAAGACACTGATTACAAATCTTCAGATCAGGTTTCCATTTTTTCTGATTCCTCTTCTGATCAGGAATTTTTTATTCCACCCTATGAGGATTCTGATGCAGGGGAATCCATCCCATCTGCATCTCCTCCTGAGGATTATTCTTTTGGAGAAACCTTGCATACTTTAAGGGAACATTTTCATTGGGAGAGTCAAGATTTCCCTGAAACAAAAAAGAGGCTTAGGGATTTCCTTCTTCCTCAGCATAGGCCTTTAGCCATACCTCCTGCATTAGACAATGTTGATGGGTTTTCGGAATCAAGCATGACTCCAGATTCCTTACCTCCGGCTCCTAGCAAGCCAGACAGATATTACAGGGTTCCTGACTCACACAAATGTTTATTCAAAAACCCTGCTGCTGACCCTGAAACTATCTCACAGGGTCCCAAAGGTGTAAAGGTCTCAACAGCTAAGAATCCTACCCCCTCTGATAGAGATTCCAGGGCGCTGGATAGATGGGGAAAGTAGGTTTATACGTCTGCATCCTTGACAATTAGGGCCATAAACTGCCAGTTTCATATGCTTAAATATCAACAGCATGTCATGGGTTTATTGAAACAGAAAATGATGTTGATTTCTGAATGTGTGGAAAATAAAGAATTACATGAATTATTGCATGCAGCAGAACAGGTTGGAAAGCATACTTTGCAATGTGATTTTGATTCCTTGGAGGCCGCCTGCAGGGCTGCAGTTACTGGATCTGTGATTAGAAGGCATGCCTGGTTAAAGGAGCAAAATTTGCCTGATCATGTTAAAGCTAAATTATTGGTTGCACCTTTACAGCATGATACTCTGTTGGTAATAAGGCAGAAGAGGTTTTAAAGAAAATGGAAGACAAAGCTAAGTCTATGCAAACTGTAAAAGACTTTTTACAAGTGCAGCCACCAAGATTCAGTAGACACTGGCCTACAAAAAAATTGGTCCTTTCCTGTGTCCGACAGAGCTTCACAGAGCAAATCCAGGCGCTCAAAGGGCTCTAGATACCAATCACAGGATTCTTACAGGTCAAAGCAAATGGGGTGCCTCTACCTCCAAATCTGGAGGAAATAAAGCGCAACCCTACAGTAAACAGTCTCAATGACTTCCCTCTGCCATCACCAAGCACTTATCTTTTGGCAACCCCCTTAGGGGGAAAACTAGCACTTCATGCTCAAAATTGGCAGTTAATAACCCAGGACAAGTGGGTATTAAACATTGTATCCCAGGGATACAGATTTAATTTCCCTACTCTGCCAATTCCAAATGGTTGGCCAGATCTGCCACAAAATCAATGGGCAGAGGCACAGAAACAAGTTACGTCCCTCATGGATATGGGGGCTATTCAGCCAGTGCCAGAACAGGAAAAAGGACAAGGGTTTTATTCAAGACTTCTTGGTACCTAGAAAAGACAATGCCTGGCACCCAATACTGGATTTATCAATTTTGAACACATTCTTGGACATACCAAAATTCAAAATGCTAACTTTGCAGCAGCTTCTGCCCATGCTGGGCAAGAACGCTTGGCTAGTGACTCTAGACTTAAGAGAGACATACCTGCATATCCCAATAAGGGAATCGTGCAGACGATACCTCCGCTTCAAGGCTGGTTTTATGCATTACCAATTCTCTGCACTGCCCTTTGGCTTATCTACTGTGCCCAGGGTCTTTACAAAGTGCCTGGCACCAGTAATTGCATTTTGCAGACAAATAAGTATACAACTCTATCCTTACTTGGGCGACTGTCTCATTCAAGCAGAAAACAAGGACATTCTTCTTAAACATCTGGTGTTTGTGAAAAGGCTTCTAACATGCCTAGGGTACACAATAAACGAAAAGAAATCACAACTCGTCCCCTCTCAAAAGATAACATTCCTGGGTGCAAGCTTGAATACAACTGCCCAGATGGCTTACCTTACACCAGACAAACAAAGGCAACTGATTATTTACTTCAAACAGATGGCAACAAAAACCCAGTTATCTGCAAGACAAATTCTGCAGGCTTTGGAGTTCATGGCATCCTGCATTCTACTGATTCCATATGCAAGACTGCATATGAGGAAACTACAGTGGTACCTAAAAAGTTTATGGAGTCAACACTGTCACAGTCTGGAAACAATGATTCCTCTCATTCCCTGCCTACAACAGGAGTTTATTTGGTGGGCAAAGACATGTCACCAGAACATGCGACGGTCTTTCACTCTACCCCCTGCCAACCAAACCCTAACTACAGACGTATCAGACTATGCTTGGGGGGCCCACCTGGCAGGGGGAGATGCATTCAGGGCATATGGAGCCCAAAACAAATGCATCTGCATATCAGCCAGAAAGAGATGTTAGCTGTTCAGAATGCCCTGACAGCCTTCAAGGACTTACTTCATCCAGGACAACTACTAATAGACAGACAACACCACGGTTATGTGGTACATAAACAAGCAGGGGTGTACACATTCCTACCCCCTTTGCAGACTAGCCATGGCATTGTGGGACACAGCCTTGACTTACCAAGTTCATCTTCAAGCTCAGTTCCTGCCAGGAAAACAAAATACTCTGGCAGACGACCTAAGCAGGAACCTTATGGACCCTCACGAGTGGAAACTGGATCCACACGTCTTCAGCATGATAACAGAAAAATGGGGGAGCCCGGACTTCTATTTCCCTCTCCCCAGAATTATCAACTGGACAAATTCTGCACAAGGACTTATCACAGACAAGCATGGAAAGTGGATGCCCTATCCTTCAGTTGGAAAACCCTATCAGTCTACGCCTTTCCTCATCTGCCTCTTCTCCCCAACGTCCTACTAAAGGTCAGATGAGAAAAAACAAAAATGATTCTTATTGCCCCGGACTGGCCTCGCCAAAACTGGTACCCAATCCTAAGGAATATATCTCCACTCCCTCCGTGGTACTTGCCTCAAATACCTCATCTACTGTCTCAGCAGAACAATCAAATCCTGCACAATCAGCTCCAAACTCTGAACCTGGCACCATGGCTGATCATGTAGTTGTTCAAACAGCACCTCTTAGTAAATCTGTGATGGATGTCATTTTGGAAGCCAGAATGCCTACCACTAGAAAATCTTATGCTGATAAATGGAAGAGATTCTGTGCTTGGAACCAAACACAAGGAACTGACACAGCAAAGCCAAATATTCTTCAGATTTTACAGTACTTGACTGAGATGCTTGAAAGGGCCTATCTTTTTCATCAATAAAAATCCATGCCTCTGCCATCTCGTCTCATTACAACACAGAGCCACCGATCTTTTCTCATCCTTTGCAAAAACAGTAACTTAGAGGGGCCAAAAATTTAAGGCCTCCCAGAAGATCACCAGTTCCTTTACGGGACCTCAGTTTTGTGTTGGAAAAGCTCACCCTGTCTCCATTTGAACCAGCGGCTACTGCAGATATAAAGTTTTTATCCTGGAAAACAGCTTTACTTCTGGCAATTACTTCAGCAAGAAGGGTTTAAGAACTACAGGGCCTCATGGCTTTTATTATATTTTACCCAGACAGGGTGTCCCTCAGGACCAATCCTTCCTTTATGCCTAAGGTGGTATCCAGTGTGGCTCTTAACCAAACTATTCACCTGCCAACTTTTTACCCAAATCCACAGAACAGGGGGGAGCAGATTCTGCATTCCTTGGATGTGCACAGACAACTAAGATTCTACTTAAACAGGACCAAATCTCTAAGAAAGTCTGAGCAGCTACTGGTGGCATTTGCTGCAGAATCAGAGGGAAATGCTATTTCAAAGCAGACTATTTCAAAGTGGATAAGCCACTGCATTAGTTTCTGCTATTTGCATGATGGTAAACCAGTGCCCAAGGGCATTAGGTCACATTCCACCAGGGCTGCATCTACATCAGCAGCTTTTCTCAGAGGGGTACCAACCAAAGACATTCTAGAAGCTGCTACTTGGAGTTCTGTTCATACTTTTGCAAAGCATTATCATTTGCCTCTCTTCTCCAAGTCCAGGGCAGGCTTTGCTACTGCAGTTCTGCAGGGCCTTATAGCCACTCCTAATGCTATTTAGTTCCAGACTCCCATACATAGCTTTGGGATTCTACCCAAATGTAATGTTTGCAACATTGAAACATGAAGAACGTAGTACAATTATGTACACTTACCATAAATGTAGATATTCGAGTATATTCACTGTTGCAGTCTGGGTTACCCACCCGCCATCCCCCTTTTTTCTAGAACTTCTCTTTCCTTCACTATTTTCTACAGCCTTTGTGGTGTGTTTGCTTTTAGATGAAGGTAAAGTTTATGCTTTTACAATTGCATTGATATATATATATATATATATATATATATATATATATATATGGGGGGGTGGGGTGCACCTGACATCCGGCTGCATGTTTTATACCCCTGACAACCTGACGTCATGGAAGAGGAGACAGCAACCGACGCAGGATCCAAGACTTTGATATTCAGGCCGACTGAGGGCAACCTGCCAGCAGATTACCCAAATATGACTGCAACAGTGAATACACTCGAACATCTACATTTATGGTAAGTGTACACAACTGTACTATCCAGCACTCATTAAGCTTTTGCAGCCTGAAGGTTAAGTGAAGAGATTAACCTTTTCACATTGGTTCTTGAGTTCCTAGGTTTATATTAGGCTAACGACCACCAGGAGCTTTAAAAGCCTAGCTGTACAAACCAACCCAACCCATTTGCTTTCCCTTGAAGCATCGGCATCTAAATTGAAGGGAGATGTTAGTTATGGTGGTTGCTAAAAAGTTTTGTGGGGGATATGTTTACCATCAGCCTCTGTTTACAGGAGACATGGAGGCCAGCCCGGGGATGAATTCATCATTTCCCATCCAGTGCTGGCCTCTGTCTGTAAGAGACATGGAAGCTTGCTTGGGGATGAATTTACAATTTCTTATCCAATGGTAAAAGGTATGCTTGAAGAGGATTGGGGATGGACTCTGCTTCACATGGATGGAGAGCCTATTCCAGACCATGGGGTTCCTTTGAGACACAATCTGTCCCACCAGCATGTTCAGTTTAGGTCGGAAACAAAGTTTAAATCCCTGGATGAATTGTTTCTGGTGCTGTTCATTTTGTGGATGTACAAAAGCTCCATTAGGGTTGGATCTAAGTATGCCTTATTTGCTAAGCACAGATCGCCTCTCAACAACCTGTGGGAGACCAAGTATAGAGACAGGGCTCTAAGGCGATCTGTATAGGACAGTGTGTTAATACCCTGGATTCTGTGGGTATACCAGTTGTTACATATGCCTAGTCGGGTACATGCCTAAGGGGCAATGTATTCAATGATGGGTGTGGTAAGGGCCGAGTAGAGTGATGCATCTTCCTTAGACCATTACTTATAAGTTGTGTGTCATAGAGTGATTTCTTTACTACCTTGGCTACATGTTGGTCAAAGGCCAGATTACTGCTACATGTGTTCCCAGATCTCTAACTACCTGGAAAACTCTCAGGGATGTCTTATCAATGAAGAAATTTGCCTGAGTGCATTGAGTTTTAATCTGTGGCATTGGTATGAGTTATTTGTTTGCATTAGACCCTCTTGCAGAATGTTGTGGTCTTCTGGGGAATTTATGATGGCTCACAATCTGCAGTCATCCGCAAACTTGGTGAGCCAGAGGCCCTTGGCATTAGCCTTAACCTCAGTGAAGTAGATGCCAAACAGGAGCGGACCCAGCACAGAGCCCTGTGATACTTCACTGGTAACCTTCCTCTTGGTGGAGGTAGTCTCACCAGTCCTGACGACTTGAGTCCTATCTGTGAGCTAGCTTGCAGTCCAACAAATTATGTATGGATTTATGCCTAGTTTGTTGAGTGTGTCCACAATTCCTGAATGAGTTATTGTATCGAACACCTTAACCAGGTCTAAGTAGGAAGTATACCCTGTTTTCCCTTCATCCATTGCTTTGGTTACCTTTTTAAAGAAGTCTGCTAGATTAAGTAGCATGACCTTCCTTTGAGATAACCAAACGAGTCCAGTGGCTGTAGGTTGCCAGTGTCTTTGTTGATCATTTCTATGGTTTGTTCCATTACTTTGCATGTTACACTAGTTAGACTAATGGGTCTGTAGTTTATGGGGTCTGCTGATGGTCCACCCTTGTGAAAGGGAATAACAGTTGCCATCATCTATTTGCTTAGTATATAACCATTTTGAGGCTATAGCTGAAAAATGACTCAAGGCATCCTGATAGGTCATTTTTCAGGCTATTTAGGAGGCAGCCTGACATATTGTCAGGCCCGCTGAGGCTGTTTTTAGCCATATTGAACACCTGTATGACCCAACTTCTTGCTGATAGTTGGATGGTTTATGCTTATAGGAATTTCATGGAGAGTGGAGGGTGAGAGTGTGAGGGCTGAAGTTGAGCAAATTTGTTGGCCAGCAGATTCACTGTCACTATGTTCAGTGAAGGTGGTACCATGTACTGCCAGTTGTGTTCACTGTTGCATGTTACCTTTGAGGTTTCGGACTTAGCTGTAGAAGGTCTTGTAGTTGCCTTTAGCTTGGGAGGCTGTCTTGACCTTGTGATTAGCTTTGGTGGATTTAATTAGTCCTCTTTAGTTTCCTGTTTAGTTTAATTAGCAAGCTCTTGTTATTATAATACTTTCTCTTTCTGATTTAGCCATGACATTTTTCCTTTTGTTATATAACCTGTTAAAATTAGGAATCCACCAGTGTGGTTTTTTATTGGGGTTTGTTTTGGATTTCTGTTGGATAATGCGCTCTCTACATAGCATGCACATGTTTGTTCAGTGGTTCTGAAAACAATTCTGCATAGGCTGTTGTGAATTTGGTGTTAGGGAGGGTATTGCATTTTGACAAACTGCAGTTAATAGGTTATAGTGTGCTTTAGAATAGTTCCTATCTTTAACAGGTTTTTCCAAGCTGATTTGTATTTTGAAGGAGACAATTTTGTGATCCGACATGGTGGGGCAGCCCACTCCCATATTGGTGAGGACTAGATCCATTATGTTTGAACCTCTGGTTGTGGTGCAGAATAACTGTTCAAAGGCATTTGTGTTAATCAAGTCCAGGAAACATTTTGCCTGCAAGCTGGAGGCAATGTGTGTTTCCTAGTCTATAAAGGGATAATTAAAGTCTCCCATGAATAGAGTATTTGGGTGAATGGAGAGTCCCTGTAATGAGTCTAGATGAGAGTCTTGTGATTCTTGTGACATAGATGGTGACAATTGTGCTTGGGTAAGGTATGCTGTCTAGAGTGATTTGCACATGGATGAAGTTCAAGGTGTCATCCTGTTCACTCAGCCGTAAGGTATGCTTGCTGCTAATGTAAGGTGTGGTGTGTGCTGCAGAGCTTGCTGAGGATAGGCATTGACATTTGCAGGCTTAGGAAGTCTTTGAGGTTTGGGAAGATTGCTTTTTAGTGCCTCAGCGTAAGATGATGTCCTCCCATATCACTGTTGCAGTATTCCTTACATAAGGGATCTCATGCAAAGGATAGCCCAATGTCCAGCGAATGTATCAAAGCCTTTAGATCTTATAAGCACCATATATCACATGTATGCTCCCCATGTAAGGTGAAGGGAAGTACAGGTGCAAACACTCAAAACGTTTTTGACACCAGTCTGAACGCCATTATTGAATGTCAGTTTGAAGTCCTTCTGCTTTGCTAGCTACCAAGCTGTCTTCAGGTAAGCACTTTGTTGGGGTTTCTTCTCTCCTTTTTTCAATATTGTAGAGTATTTGTGTTAATCTCATGCCCTGCCAGATAATAAAAATCTTTTGGGGACAACTGCTGTTAACCTGTTTAAGTTCCTCCAGGATTTAGGATAAGGCCTTGCAGGAATCCAAACATATTTTTGTCTCCCCTATCCCCAAATTCCAGACCAAATGCTTTTCTAAGTCCACCTTTGTTTGTAGGCAGACTCACCCATGTCTTAAAGATAAGAAAGTGTATAGTTGCATTCCCCCTGCTAAATCAACTCAGACTCCTTCATCTCAGAAGCCTTCTTTTCATGACACACCTGTCCTCCATTTGACATTTGGCCTCTTCTTCCCCTCGACCAGGTCCCCTTGTCTCTCCATCTTTCTCTATCTCTTCCAAATTGGCATCAGATCATCTCAGACTCTTGGGTGCTTTCTATCATTTGTCAGGGATATTTCCTGGTTTGGAAATCCCTTCTCCTCTTTTCAGGTATTCCTTAACTTCCTCTACAACAGCTTCAGTATTTTCCAAAGGTTCTGCAGTCCCTTTTGGATCAGGGCACCATTCATCCTGTTCCACCCACCCATTTGGGAAAGGGGTTTTACCCCAGAACATCAGTTTCCCTAGAAGGAGGGTACATGAAGACCAGGTCTGGATCTTTCTGTGCTCAACACCTTTATCAAGATCCTTTCTTTCTGGATGTTCTTAAGACCTTGTTTCCCCTTCTTTTCTAAGCTTTTTTGGTTTCTCTAAACCTCCAGGATGCATACCTTCATATCCCCATTCACCCTCTGTTCAGGAAAGTTTTACATTTTTCTGTTTCTTCTTTGCATTTTCAGTTCTCTGCTTTGCCTTTTGGTCCTTCTACTGCCCCAAGGGTATTCACCAAATACCTCTCTCTTGTTATTACTTTTTGTAGACTTCAGGGAATACACATTTTTCCCTGTCTGGATGACCTGCTCATTCAGGCTGTTCTCCCATTAGACTGTTGTAGGATTTCTGCTTTACCACTTTTCTTCTACAAAGTCTAGGATTCACCATAAATCTCAAGAAATCAGTTCTGATGCCCTCCCAGGATCATGTTTTTCTTGAGTGCTTGTTACAGACTGTATTCTCATGTTGGCTTCTCGTCCTGCTCCCAGAATTTTTCCTAGTCTCTCCTTCCTCTGTCATCTCTCACAGCCAGGGAATTTCTCAGAATTCTGGGATTTATAGGTTGTATTATTCCCATGCTTCTTGCCAGGCTCCATATCAGCAAGCTTCAGTGGTACCTCAGATCAGTGTGGCTTCATCATTGCCACCCCCTGGAGTGCCTTTGCTTCCTTGTCTCAAACTCGAGCTTCAGTGGAGGATTCAACAACTCTGTCTCATTCCGAAGCTTCTTTTCCAGGCTCCAGTTCTTTCTCAGGAATTGTCCATGGATTCATCAGACTTTGGGTGGGGGGCTTCTTCTGTCATTCCAAAGGTCCAGGGTCTCTGGCCTCCTCATCAGAGGATCGATCATATCAACATAAAAGTGATTAAATCTCTGCTTCTGGCTCTGCAGCCTTTTGTTTCCTTTTCCACCCCTCCCCCCTCAAAGTCTGTACACAATACCCCTATGATGATGTACATCAGCAATTGGGGGGGGGGGGGGTGAGGTCCCATCTCCTTATTTAGATCCCATCCCTGAAGAGCTAATATGCAATCAGGTATCAAGTGACTATTAAGGCAGTTTACATTCCTTCAGAGCACAATCTAGTGGCAGACTCCTTGAGCAGGTCCAGAACACTGCCTTACAAATGGATGCTTCATAGAAACATGCTTTTGGATATAGTCCATCATTGGGGTATTCCTCGGGTAGATGTTTTTGCCTCCCCTCTGAACAGATAAACCACCTTAATTCTGTTCAAAGTCTGACTTGAAAAGTGGATGGCCCTGGCTTTTCCTTGGAAGGGAATGTTTCTGTATGCCTTTTCCCCTTCCTCTGTTGCCATGACTTCTGCATGAGATCAGACAGGACTCTCCCAAAATCTTGGTGGTAACTCCCTTTTGGCTCAGAAGGCATTGGTCCCCCCTTATTTATTACTTGGCTATTGGTAGTCACCAGAAGTTACCTCATTGAGTGGATCTTCTCACACAAGGCAAGGGAGTCCTCACTTGTCCACTATTCAAATGACAGTGTGGGAGATGGGGTTTTGATTCCTTTTAGACAACTCTTTTCTGACATGCTCTGGGTTCTGCAGGAGGCCAGGAAACCCACTACCAGAAAATTGTGTGCGTCTCACCATCAGCATCTCCTCTCTGTGGAGATTCTTCTGGTTCTCTCTTATTTATGTGATTTGCTCCATGTTGGGTTGGCATATTCTTCAGTTAAAGCTCACTTATCAGTGATTTGTTTGTCTGTTGTTGAATCCTCCTTTGGTCTTTCAGTTTGAGGTCATGCAATTTCTTAAAGGTGTCCTTCATATCAGGCTTCCCAGAAAGCCTATTACGACTTCTTGGGAACTCAGTTTTGTTCAAAAATTGACTTCAGGCTCCTTTTGAGCATGCTGGTTCAGCTACTTTGCAACATTGCAAGTGGAACACTGTTCTTTTGGCTCTTAATTTACCGAAGAGAGTGTCTGAATGTCAGGCTCTCATGCTAGTCCTCTTTTTTAGTTTTTCATAGAGACAGGGAATCTCTGTGAACTAATCCTTTTTTTATGTCCAAGGTGGATAATGAGTTGTTCTTTAATCAGTCTATTCACCTTTTTTTCCTTATCCACAGTCTGCCAGTAAGAAGGATGTTCTTCGTGTTTCACTGTTGCAGTCATCACATTTGGGTTATCTGCTTCCAGTAGCCCGCAGTTGGCCTGATTAACAAAGTCTTGGGTCCTACGTTGGTTGCTGTCCCTTCTTCCATGAAGTCAGGTCATCAGGGGTATAAAACATGCAGCTGATGCCATCACATCAGTCTTTCTTGCCGTGCGATGCCAGAAGCAGAAGCAGTTTGCAAGTGCCGGTTGGCCGACTTCTGAAATTTTCGTTTTCGAGTTTCAGAACCGAAGTCTTCAACTAAAAGCTAAGTACCCCATTGGGGAAACTTTTTTCTTGCTCTACACCGATGTCAGTAAAAGTAAATAATTGCATTACTTGTGGAAAGCAAATGCCTCATTAAGATTTTCATTCGTACTGTATTCCTTGCCTAGGCCCTGACCACAACGTACCTTGCTGTCGGTTTTGTGCCTTATTTAAACCACGAACTATCAGTTGTCGGTATATTTTTGCTTCTAAATATTTTGGTGCTCTGTTCAATTACCCTGATAGGTCTTCGGTAAGCCATCCGATTACCGACATTCTGAAAAAACGCAAAGATAAAGACAGAGACAGGCCACCTAGGTCCAAATCTGCTGACGACACTTCTCCTAAGCCAGTCGTCAGTTCACCAGTACCCAGTGAGGCACTTTCACAGCCCCTGATACCCACTACTTCAGATTCGCAGGCCTCTACTGAGACCCATTCGGAGTCCGGTATGCCGCGAGATGCTTCAACTGTGGAACCTGTGGATGTCTGTACCTTGGATGGGTCCGTAGCCGCTGTGCAGGCACCGGCTTCTGAGGGTGTATTCAGGCCTACTGACTTGTGTATTAAACCGACACCATATTCTTCTTCAAGGCCTAAAACTCGAACCATGCCTAGAAAACTGACGCCCAGACCGCATGGTCAGGCCTCTATGCCTAAAAAACAAATGATAAGAATGGCTGAAGACCTGATTAATCAGGGGAAGCCAGCCTCCCCCCTCTAAGGGAACAAGGACTGAGTTTGCTTATGATACTTCTGACCAGGATTCTGAATTTTCTGTTTCCTCTGATATCCAAGATTTATCCACATCTACCTGTGAGGATTCTGATGCTGAGGACTCTATTCCCTCTGCTCCCCCCCCCACCCAGAGGATTTCTCTTTTGGTGAAACTTTGCATACCCTCAGGGAGCATTTTCGTTGGGAAAGTCAGGATTTCTCTGATTCTAAAAAGAGGCTTAGGGATTTCTTACTCCTTTAGCCATACCTCCTGTACTAGACATTCTTGATGATGCGTTTTCGGAGTCTAGCTTGGCCCCTGATTCTTTACCTCCTGTTCTCAGAAAACCTGATAGATATTACAGGGTCCCTGCCTCTCACAAGTTCCTTTTTAAAAAATCCTGCTGTGGATCCCGAGACTATTTTACAGGGACCCAAGGGCATTAAAGCTACTACTGCCAAAATCCTACCCCCTCTGATAGAGACTCCAGGGTGCTGGATAGATGGGGTAAGAAGATATACACTTCTGCAGCTTTGGCCATTAGGGCCTTTAAACAACCGGTTTCATATGTTAAAGTATCAGCAGCATTTTATTGGATTGCTTAAACAGAAAATGATGTTGATTCCTGATTGTGCTGAAAATAAGGATTTACAGGGTTTACTGCATTCAGCTGAACAAGTTGGAAAACCTACTTTGCAATGTGGTTTTGATTCACTAGAGGCATCTTGCAGGGCTGCTGTAACTGGGTCTGTACTTAGAAGGCATGCTTGGCTTAAGGAGCAATTCTTGCCAGATCATGTTAAAGCTAAATTACTGGATGCTCCCTTAAACCAGGACCGCCTGCTTGGCAACAAGGCAGAAGAAGTTCTTAAAAAGATGGAGGAAAAAGCTAAATCTATGCAAACTGTTAAATATTTTTTACAAGTACAACCACCAAGGTTTAGTAGGCATTGGCCTTCCAAGAATTGGTCCTTTCCTGTCTCTTCCAGACCAAACTCAGATCCAGCAGTGCTCCCAGGCTTCAGTCCCAGGGTACGCACAGGACTAAGCAGTAGGGAGCCTCCACTTCCAAATCTGGGAGTAATAAAACTCCCCCCTATGGTAGACTGTCTCAATGACTTCTTTTTAAAACTTCCAAGCACTTCTCAAATGACTGCCCCTTTGGGGGGAAAGATTGCTCTTCATGCAAAGAACTGGGAACTCATTACCCAGGGCAAATGGGTTTTAAATATTGTGCCCCAGGGATAGACATTTCACTTCCACACGTTACCAACACCAAGCGGGTTGCTAGATCTACCCCAAATCAGTGGGCAGAGGCCCAAAAGCAAGTACTTTCTCTCTTAAGCATGGGGGCTATTCAGTTGGTACCAGAAGAGGAAAAGGGACGAGGTTTCTGCTCGAGACTTTTCCTGGTACCCAGAAAAGACAATTCATGGCGTCCTATCCTGGACCTGTCTACTCTAATCACCTTTTTGGTGATTCCAAAATTCATGATGCTGACTTGTCACCAGTTACTCCCTATGCTAGGCAAAGACACCTTGTTGGCAACACTAGATTTAAAGGAAGCATACCTGCACATCCCAATCAGGGAATCTTGCAGAAGATACCTATGCTTCAAAGCAGGCTACATGCACTATCAGTTCTCTGCACTGCCCTTTGGCTTATCTACTGCGCCAAGGATATTCACAAAGTGCCTAGCTCCAGTCATTGCATTTTGCAGGCAAAGAAATATTCAGATAGGGTATAATTCAGGCAGAAAGCTAGGACATACTTTTGAATCATCTGGCCTTTATACAAAGGGTGCTAACTTGTCTGGGGTACACCATAAACAAAAAGAAATCACACCTGGTACCCTGTCAACAAATTATATTCCTGGGAGCAAGCTTGAATACAACTTCCCAGATGGCTTTCCTCACGCCAGAGAAACAAATTCATTTGACAACCTACTTAAAACAAGTGGCCATAAAACCCTGCTATCTGCAAGGCAAATACTACAAACCTTGGGGTTCATGGCCTCCTTCATTCTTCTAATTCCATATGCAAGACTGCATATGAGGAAACTACAATGGTATCTAAAAAGCCTATGGTGTCAACATTCTCAGGATCTAGAAGCAATGATTCCTGTCATACCTTGTCTACGCCTAGAGTTCCTTTGGTGGGCAGAGGCCTGCCACCAAAACAAGGGACTACCATTCACACTACCCCCTGCCACCCAAACCCTAACAACAGATGCATCAGAGTATGCTTGGGGGGGGGGGGCTCACCTGGCAGGGAAGTGTATTCAAGGCAAATGGAACCCAAGTCAAATGCACCTGCATGTCAGTCAAAAAGAAATGTTAGCTATACAGAATGCTCCGACAGCCTTTAAGGACCACATTCTTCCAGGACAATTAATGGTAAAGACGGACAACACCACTGTTATGTGGTACATAAACCGGGGGGGGTACACATTCTTACCCCCTCTGCAGACTAGCCATGGCTTTGTGGAACACAGCTTTGAGCTACCAAGTGCATCTATAAGCTCAATTCCTGCCAGGAAAACTAAATACACTGGCAGACGAACTAAGCAGAAACCTCACGGACCCACGAGTGGAAACTGGAACCAAGGATTTTCAACATGTTGACAAGCAAATGGGGGAGCCCAGATATAGACCTGTTTGCCTCCCCCCAGAACTATCAATTAGACAAATGTTGCACAAGGACTCCCCACAAACAAGCTTGGAAAGTGGATGCTGTGTCCTTCAGCTGGAAGAACCTGTCAGTTTATCCCTTTCCTCCTCTGCCTATGCTCTCCAATGTACTACCAAAGATCAAACAAGACAAACCAAGGACAATTTTGATTGCACCAGACTGACCACGCAAACACTGATACCAGTGTGTCACTGTTGGCTCCATGGCACCTGCCTCAGATTCCTACTCTATTGTCTCAGCAGGAGAACCAGATTCTGCACCCTCAGCTTCAAACACTGAACCCAGCAGCCTGGCTAATTACCTAATCTCTCCTTTACCATCCCTCAGTAAACCAGTGATGGATATCATTTTAGAGGCAAGGACGCCTAGTACTAAAAAATCTTATGCTGAAAAATGGAAACGATTCTGTGCCTGGAACCAGTCTCAAGGGATGAGCACAGCTGTGCCCAATTTTACCTCAGATTTTACAATACTTAACTGAGATGGTTCACAAGGGTCTGTCTTTCTCCTCCATCAGAATTCATGCCTCAGCCATTTCAGCTCATTATAACACTGAATCTCCCCTCTTCTCTCATCCGCTGCTCAAGCAGTTTCTTAGAGAGCCCAAAAATTTACGACCACCCAGGAGAGCTTCAACTCGAGCCTGGGACCTTAACTTTGTATTGGAGAAACTCACTTTTCCTCCTTTCGAGCCAGCTGGTACTGCAGACTTAAAATTCCTTTCTTGGAAAACAGCTTTCCTTGTAGCAATCACTTCAGCAAGAAGGGTATCTGAATTACAGGCCCTTATGACAATGGAGCCGTTCATCATCTTTCATGCGGACAGGATGTCTCTCAGGACCAATCCCTCCTTCATGCCCAAGGTGGTATCCAGTGTGGCTCTTAATCAGTCCATTCATTTGCCAACCTTCTTTCCTAATCCACAGAACAAAGGTGAACGGATACTGCACTCCTTATATTGAACAGACAACTTGGATTCTACTTGGACAGGACTAAACCTCAAAGGAAATCTGAACAACTGCTGGTGGCATTTGCTGCAGGGGCAGAGAGGAAGGCTATTTCAAAGCAAACCATTTCCAAATGGATAGGCCATTCCATTCATTTCTGCTACAAGAACCATGGAAAACCTATCCCACAGGGGATCAGACCCACTCAACTAGGGCTGCATCTACCTCTACAGCCTTTCTCAGAAGCATCCCTACCAGGGACATCCTAGAAGCTGCTACTTGGAGGTTCTGTACATACTTTCACCAAGCATTACCATCTGCCAGTCTTCTCTAAATCCAGTGCTGCCTTTGCCACTGCAGTCTTGCAGGGCCTTATAGCTAGTCCAAATGCTATCTAAATTCCTGCTCCCATCCTTAGCTTTGGGAATCTACCCAAATGTCGTGACTGCAACAGTGAAACACGAAGAACATAATACAGTTGTGTACACTTACCATAAATGTAGATGCTCAAGTGTATTCAATGTTGCAGTCCTGGTTACCTCCCTACAGCCCCCTTACTTCTCTTGGCTGTACCTCTACTCTCCTTTACTATGCTCAAAAGCCATGTGGTG
Source organism: Protopterus annectens (assembly GCF_019279795.1). NCBI lineage: Eukaryota > Metazoa > Chordata > Ceratodontiformes > Protopteridae > Protopterus > Protopterus annectens. The sequence continues at coordinate 880,139,585 of NC_056743.1, read as the reverse complement.
TATTTGCTTTTTTGTTGGAGGTATAACCTTGTATATGTATAGATTTAATTGCTTCCCATTAGGAGGGCACCTGACATCTGGGGCAAGAAAAACTGATGTGATGGCGTCGACTGCATGTTTTATACCCCTGACGACCTGACGTCACAGAAGAAGGGGCAGCAACCAACGTAGGACCCAAGACACCGTTAATCAGGCTGACTGAGGGATACTGCAAGCAGATAACCCAAATGTGATGGCTGCAACAGTGAATACACTCGAACATCTACATTTATGGTAAGTGTACACAACTGTGCTTTCTTCATACCTTGGATCTGCATTAACAGCTCATGTATTATTTAGATAAAAAAAAAAGATAATTCACAAGTCTAAGCAACTTTTTGTTTCTTTCCATCACAGGACTTTGGGTTTCGCTGTTCCCAAGCAAACCATCTCATCCTGGATTTCTAAGGCCATTTCCTTTTGTTATTGTTTTTATGGCAGATGTCCATCTTCATCTGTAAAGGCACATTCTACTATGGCGGTTGCCTCTTCTGGTGCCTTGTTCAAGGGTTTGGATGCCAATTCCATCCTTGAGGCTTCCACTTGATCCTCTATACATACGTCCACTAAACATTATAAATTGGATGCTATTTCCAGGGCCAGAGCAGGTTTTACCAGGTTTATTCTGCATGATTTTGTAGAGGACTGTTGTCTGCAGTCCTCCTGCTTCTTAGCTCTTCTACTCTCCCATGTGTAAAGAGTACTGCAGCAGTGATATGGAAGGACATAGTACAGTTGTGTAAAATCTTACCATAATGGTAGATGTCATTCTCTTCACTGTTGCAGTATTCAGTCCCTCCCTGCCTCCTTTCTCCTCTTTCCTAGCCCTTGCCCCTGTGTTTTTGTCAACCTCCTGGCCGAGGGGCTGTTGCTTCCTTTTCCTTATTATCCTTTTGGATGCACATGTTCCCTTCTGTCCCTGAGGGTACTCTCTTCCTCCTGGGGCAATTCATATGTCACCTGTATGCCCTACGCCTTACATGGAGAGCATACGTGTGACGTTTGGCACCTATAAGATCTAAAAGCTTTGGTATACTGGCTCAACATTGGGCTATGCTTGGCAGGTGATTCCTTATGTAAAGAATACTGCAACAGTGAAGAGAAGGGCATCTAATGTTATGGTACAATTTTTTACAACTGTACTTTGTGTGTAGTGGGCACTATGTGTGGTGGATGTAGTGTTTGTAGACTTGACAACTTTATTTGTAAGCCAGATTTTTACCTTCAAGGAAGTTTGTCGCATACTTTGTTGTTTTTTTTAAAGGATTAAAAGGTTGTCTGCGAACATGAGACAATTGCTACATTGTCTCAGGATGCCCATATCTAGCAAGCTGGCTAAGAAGACATTTGGAAATTGCATATCCATGTTTTCCGGACTTCTGTTTTGGGTGAGGACTAAGTTTTACAGAGGTCTCCTAGAGTGATATGTAAATGTAGAGACTAGAGTCGAATGCTGCTAAAATATGGTATTAGTGCTATGCTATGATATGGTATTAGCGTTATCTGACGGGCAAGCTAGCTGCTCTGAGTTCAACACCATGCAATTTGTTTGTGTCTTTCGGCTTTTTCTGGTTAGGTGTCACCACAGCGGAACTCCGGTCCGCTGATGATTGGCAGTAGATTTTTACATGCCGAGTTTGCCAGCCCTGACGCACAACCTTCAACGAAGGTACGCCCATTCATGCATGTCTGCACGCAGAAGACGCTCTAGCTGAGAATCGAACAGACATCTAGCTGTGAGGCGACAATGCTACCGCAGCACCACCACCGCAGTCTAGGTTACAGTCATGTACTAGCTTTATAGGTAAACTTAACTGTTCAAGGGCTTGCGTCTGTACATAGAATTACCAGCTGGCACTGTGTGGTGAACAGCTTCACTCATACTCTTAATTTATAAAAGCAGAAATGAAAGTGAAATCTAACTCCTGACCCATCTGGCAAATAAAACAACTACACTTAGAATCCCTCTGGAGTGCTTCCCAGCTCAGATAGATCAGGTAATCACCTTCTGCTACAAGATGGTTGGCATTAGTCATCTTAA
>NC_056743.1:880125005-880130005 GCF_019279795.1 Protopterus annectens | reverse complement strand
TTTCGGCTTTTCCCGGTTAGGGGTCACCACAGGGGAACTCCGGTCTGCTAATGATTGGCTGTGGATTTTTACAGTGCAGAGGTGCCAGCCCGATGCCCAGCCTTCAAATAAGGCACACCTATTCACGCATGCACCTACCTGCATGTCTTTAAATGTCACTCGACCGTGGGGAGGACATGCAGACTCCACACAGAAGGCGCTCCAGCCGAGAATGGAACCGGAGAGCCTCTTGCTGTGAGGCAATAACGCTAACCGCTGCACATTGACAGAGTTTAACTACTGCTCCTATAAACTTATAAAGTTGAGAGAATAACAGGTTTTGCATTATTATGTATTTTCTGTGGGATATGAAGTCTGAAACTCAATTGTATGTCATTCTTTAGTATTATTTGGTGACAGTGATTTTCTAGAAAACCATAAATTTTATCAGGCACGGACCAAAAATATGACGCAAAAATCGAGACATTCTGCAAAAGTTTGGACAGTTGCGAGGTATGCGGTTCACTTTGTCTATACAAACTTTGTTGCCAAATTTTAGTATGGTGTAGAAAAAATTTTTCAAAGGGAACCTCCATTCCATTTCATTCATATTTTTTGCAATTCAGCATACTGACCTGTGCTTTAAAGTATTTTAAACGTGCAGACACTGTATCCAGGTATTTGGTCATTGTCACTGATTTCTCATCTGTGCGCTGCATTGTCCTGGGAGATTTGGCAACCACAATGCAGCTTCAGTTTTGCCCAAAATGGCAGGGCTCAAAAGGTGGCTTTGTTGTGTGTCAGCAGGTCTGGACACCCAGCCACAAGATGCCTTCCTAAGTTTAGTCTCAAGAATCTGATTTTCACTCTGGAAAGGTGTTGTACAGTAAACAGTTCATAGGTTCGTACTAGGCTATTGGCCCTAGGGTCTATATAAGCCTAGCCAAATGGTACCCTGGCTTTTGCCACCCAAGAAAATTATTTTCCTGTGCCTGTGTCAAGCAGAGCCACAGAAGTGATCTCCGGGGTGAATTTCCTATCTCCCATCCAATCATCAAGATTTTTCTTGAAGAGTGCTAATGAGGAGCTTTGTTTGATATAGACAGGTAGTTTGTTCCAGAGTATGGGAAGTCTCTGGGACAGGAATCTATCCCTCCAGCTTGTTCTGTTTATTGTGCTGACAAGGTTTAGGTACTTCAAGCGTGTAACTCGGAGGATTTGGGATTTCTTTAAGTGGAGCATGTCCAACAGCTCTGGGTTTGACATAGCTTTGTATGTTAGGCAGAGATCGCCTCTGAGTAGGTGATATGGGACCGAGTAAAGCTGGAGTTTTTTGTGACGGTCTGCATAGGGCATCTGTTTGAGGCCAGTAATCCTTTTTGTCAGTTATTTCCGTGGCCTTTTCAGTAGTTGTAGATGTCTTGTGAGGTGCATACCAAAAGGGGCGTTGTACTCTATAATGGGTCTGATGAGTGATGAGTAGAGGGGAACAATGACCTCTTTTTTCCTGGATGAGAAACCTTTTGTGATGAGGTATGCCACGTAGAAGGATTTCCTGACCACTGGGGCAATGTGATTATCAAAGGAGAGACTACTTTCCACCTGTGTCCCAAGGTCTCTTATCACACTTTCAGTGTTAAGTAGACTACCGCCTATGTGGTAGTTCATGGGTACAGAATTTTTACCAAAAGGGATGACAATGCACTTTTTGGCATTGAGCTTGAGGCCATGGCTTTGACACCAGACATCTGTCTCAGTGAGGCCCTTTTGTAGGATGTCCACATTGTTAGGCGTTTTGATTATGGCTCCTGGTGTGCAGTCATCTGCGAACTTTGTTAGCTAAAGACCTTCTGTGTTAGCCTGTACTTCAGAGAAGTAGATACCAAACAGGAGAGGACCTAGGACTAAACTCTGTGGTACTCCACTTGTCACTAGTCTGAAGTTGGATTTTGAGTCTGCTACTTTCACGGTGTGGGTTCTGTCAGTGAGCCAGTTGGCAACCCATCTTGTGACATAGGGATTTATACCACGTTTAGTGAGTTTATCTATAATTCCAGAGTAGGAGATGGTGTTGAAAGCCTTGGCGAGATCTAGTTAGGCTGTGTGAACCACCTTACCCTCATCTACTGCTTTGGTGACCGCTTCAAAGAAGTCTATCAGGTTTAGGAGACATGATCTGCCTTTTACAAACCTGAACTGGGTAGGGTCCAGAGTTGGAGTTTACCAATGTCATTACTTATAAGTTCCATGATGATACGTTCCATAGCCTTATAGACCAGGCTCGTCAGGCTAATGGGGCGGTAGTTCCCCTGGTCCATGGTAGCTCCCCCTTTGTGGAGTGGGATAAGCATTGCTGTGCACCATTCAGTGGGCACAAAGCCTGAGGTGAGGCTATGATTGAACATGGTGGGGTGCCAGTTCGTTCTGTAGTTCATGTAGAACACAGCCTGGGATGTTGTCAGGTCCCATGGATACTGTGTTCTTGGCTTTGGAGAGTGTGTTTTTTACCTGTGCAGCCATGATTACAGGAACTTTGCATTCTTCCGATATAGAGATGGGCCCTTTAGGGGTTGAGAGAGGGGTAAAGTTAGCACTGAACCTATCTGCCAGGATGTTGGCAATATCAGTTTGTTCTGTATATTTAGTGCCATTGTGCTGTAACTCAGAGCAGAGCTGAGCTTTGCCATTGAGATTCTTGACATAGCTATAGAATGCTTTGTGGTTTTCTTTAGAATCAGTGGCAATTTTGTTTTCGTAACTAGCTTTGGAGGATTTTATGAGGGATCTCAGCTTCTTACTGAGGCTGACCACGGAGTTCCTCCAATCATGGGAATTTACTCTTTTTTGCAACAGTTTCTTTCTTCTGTTGTAGAGTTTGTTTATGGCAGGGGACCAGCAGATTGCCTTCCTTTTTTGGGGGGATAGCATCTTGGTTCTGTTAGGGATTGCACGATCCTTGCACTCGTGTAAGTCCTTATAAAGTGCAATTGTATAGGATTCAGCATTCGTACATCTGTTGTCCTTCAGCATGGGTATCATGAAGTTTGCCACTTCTGTCTTAAGAAGCGTGAAGTTGGCTTTGGAGAAATTTTTTTACTGTGGTTTCCCTAATGGGGGGTGGGGATGGGATGTGGATGTCTAGGGTGATTTGCTTGTGGTCGGATCTGACCAATGAGGAATTGACCTCTGGTGTGGAACACCGATCGCCCATGCTGGTAATGACTAGGTCTAGGATATTGCTGCCCCTGGTGGGGGTGTGGATAAGTTGATCCAAGGCGTTGGAATTTATGAATTCCAGAAAACGTTGAGCACAGGAGTTGGTACATGGGTAGTTTTCCCAGTTAATGGTGGGGTAGTTGAAATCGCCCATTGTTAGGGTGTACCCTAATATTTTCCGGTGCATCAAGAAATGAGGAGTGGGAATCCTGGGGCATGGTGGGGGATCTGTAGCAAGTTACAATTTGGATTGCAGTCTTGCCCAGAGTTAGTTGCACATGGATAATCTCGGATGCATTCTGTCGAGCAACTAGCTTGGAGGTGTGGATATCCTTAATGAATATGGACACGCCTCCGCCTTTAGTGCTTCAGTCCAGGTTAGGTGGCCGAAAGGTGTGGTATGAATTATAGCCTGGTAATGCAGGGGTGCTCTCTGGAGCTTTGAACCAGGTCTCTGTCACTGCACAGATGTCAATGTTCTCCATTTTAAGGAGTGCCTCGAGTAAGTGCATTTTGAGGTTTAGACTTCTAGCATTAAGTAGCATTGCCCTCAGATTTTGCTTGCTTGTACCTGTTACGGTGGTGAATTTGTCATTTGAATCTTGCCTAAAAAAGGCACTATAGGGGTGGCAAGATCCTTGGCAAGTATCTGGAATCCCAAGGGCGACAGGTGCAGGCCATCTCTGGCAAAGCATCGTGGTTTGTCGATCATGTTATCCCAGGCAGACAGATACTGGATGAAGTCAGTCATTTTGTCCTTGTACTGTGGTATCATTCTGGGTGATGGCAGGATGCTACTCAGGGCTAGGGTCATACCTGCCTAGACTACAAGATCGGACAGCTTCTCCATATCTCTTTTCATGTAGTCCAGAGAGGTATGTCTTAGGTCATTCACACCATCATGGACAATGACAGAGTCATATTTGTACTTGTTGTGGAGTGACCTGAGTGCATGCGTTATGTGGCGGATCCTGGCACCTGACAGGCAGCTGACAGTAACTTTCTCCTTGTTTAGCCTGGTGAGTGGAACATCAGTGTGCCTGACTATAGAGTCACCTATGGCTAGAGTGTTTGGTACGTTGTTATGCCTTGTGGGCTGTGTTTGAGTGGCACACTGAGTTTGTGGGCTATGTGTCATTTGGGTTGTGTTGGGGGTGGAGGTTGCTTGCGTTTCTGCTTTGGAGGTCCCTGTTGCTTGAGTAGATTTTTTTTGAGAGCCTCCGCGAATGTAGGTGTGTGTTTTGTGTTTCTATGTGTGTGTTTTGGTGGTGTAAGTTTTGAGGGACTATGTGGTGAGTGGTGTGGTGCAAGTGTTTACCTTCTCCTCTTGACTGTCTAGTCCAGTCTTGGGTGAAGAGAGCTTTGCTTCCAGTTTGGCTATATAAGTGCATCTCTCGCAGGTTGTAGTGTTGGTTGGTAGGAGGATAGGGTTGTCTGTGTACATGAGGCAATTTCTGCATTGCCCCAAGATGCCCAGCTTCATCAGGTAGACAGGAGAAAACACCAGGAGCTGACCCTTAGACATGCCTGGATAGGTGCTTATTTATTAAGTACTAAAAACTGTTTTCCTCTAGACAAGTGAGGAAAGTTGAGTGCTATAGTAATTTGTAGCTTATTTAGTGCTTACAATGAGTTCTGAACAAGTGCTGAGCTCAAAGAATAAGATTTGAGTGCTGAAACTAGAAAACTGGTTAGTTCTAAGAAACAAAATTAAGCTGGAAGGCTTCCCTCCAGCACAGAAAGGCTTGGGTGCTCAGACGCTTACAAACAGTCCTAGATACAGCAAATCTGTATTTGGACTAGAC